>NW_027275731.1:0-52004 GCF_030028105.1 Mobula birostris
CCCTTATATCGCTGTGTTTTCACGCACCTCTCATAACTTCCCCTATATTGCCGTGTTTTTATGCACATCTCATAACGTCCCCTATATCGCTGTGTATTCGCGCACCTCCCATAGCATCCCCTATATCGCTGTGCCTTCGCGCACCTCTCATACCTTCCCCTGTATCGCCCTGTTTTCGCGCATCTCCTATACCTTCCCTTATATCACTGCATTTTCGTGCACCTTTCATACCTTCCCCTATATCGCTGTGTTTTCGCACACCTCTCATAACTTCTCCTATATCGCTGTGTTTTTGTGCAGCTCTCATACCTTCCCGAATATCACTGCGTTTTCATGCACATCTCATCACGTCCACTATATCGCTGTGCATTCACGCACCTCCCATAGCATCCCCTATATTGCTGTGCCTTGCGCACCTCTCATAGCTTCCCCTATATCGCTGTCTTTTCGCGCACATCCCATAGATTCACCTTTATCGCTGTGTTATTGCTCACCTCTCATAGCTTCCCCTGTATCGCCGTGTTTTTGCTCACCTCTCATAGCTTCCCCTATATCGCCATGTTTTCGCGCACCTCTCATGTCTTCACCTAGATCGCTATGCATTCGATCCTCTCAATACTTCCTCAAAATCGCTGTGTTTTCTCGCACATCTGATGCATTCTCCCGTATCGCCGTGTTTTCGCACACCTGTCATAATTTCCCCTATATTGCCCTGTTTTCGCGCACCTCCCATACCTTCCCCAATATCGCTGTGTTTTCGTGCACCTCTCATACCTTCCCTTATCTCGCTGTGTTTTCAGGCACCTCTCATAACTTCTCCTATATCACTGTATTTTTGCGCAGCTCTTATACCTTCCCCTATATTGCCGAGTTTTCATGCACATCTCATAACGTCCCCTATATCGCTGTGTATTCGCGCACATCCCATAGCATCCCTTATATTGCTGTGACTTCGCGCACCTCTCATACCTTCCCCTATATCGCCCTGTTTTCGCGCACCTCCCTTTCCTTCACCGATATCGCTGTGTTTTTGTGCTCCTCTCATACCTTCCCCTATATTGCTGTGTTTTCATGCACCTCTCTTAACTTCTCCGATATCGCTGTGATTTTGCACACCTCTCATACCGTCCCCTATATCGCTGTGTTTTGGCGCACCTTCCATAGCTTCGCCTGCATCGCTGTTTTCGCGCACATCCCATAGCTTCACCTTGATCGCTGTGTTATTGCTCACCTCTCATAGCTTACCCTATATCGCCGTGTTTTCGCGCATCTCGCATGTCTTCACGTATATCGCTATGTTTTCGCTCCTATCATTACTTCCCCTATATCGCTGTGTTTTCTCGCACCTCTCTTAACTTCTCCTATATCGCTGTATTTTCGTGCTCGTCTCCTACGTTCCCCTTTTTTGCTGTGTTTTCACGCACCTCTCTTAACTTCTCCTATATCGCTGTGCTTTTGCACACCTCTCATACCTTCCCCAATATCGCCGTGTATTCATGCACATCTCATACCGTCCCCTATATCGCTGTGTTTTGGCGCACCTCCCATAGCTTCATCTACATCGCTGTTTTCGCGCACATCCCATAGTTCACCTTGATCGCTGTGTTATTGCTCACCTCTCATAGCTTACGCTATATCGCCGTGTTTTCGCGCACCTCTGATACATTCCCCTGTATCGCCGTGGTTTCGCGCACATCCCATAGGTTCCACTATATTGCACTGTTTTTGCGCACCTCTCATGTCTTCCCCTATATCACGGTTTTTTCGCGCACCTCTCATAGCATCCCCTATATCGCTGTCCTTCGCGCACATCTCATAACTTCCCCTATATCGCCCTGTTTTCATGCACCTCCCATACCTTCCCTTATATCGCTGTTTCACGCACCTCTCATAACCTCTCCTAATTCACTGTATTTTTGCGCAGTTCTTATACCTTCCCTTATATTGCCGTGTTTTCATGCACATCTCATAACGTCCCCTATATCGCTGTGTATTCGCGCACCTCCCATAGCATCCCTTGTATTGCTGTGACTTCGCGCACCTCTCATACCTTCCCCTATATCGCCCTGTTTTCGCGCACCTTCCATACCTTCCACTATATCGCTGTGTTTTCATGCACCTCTCATACCTCCCTCTATATCGTTGTGTTTTCACGCACCTCTCATAATATCTCCTATATCGCCGTATTTTTGCACACCTCTCATGACTTCCCCAATATCGCCGTGTTTTAATGCACATCTCTTAACGTCCCATATATCGCTGTGTATTCGCGCACCTGCCATAGCATCCCCGATATTGCTGTGCCTTCGCGCACCTCTCATACCTTCCCCTATATTGCTGTGTTTTCGCGCATCTCTCATGGCTTCCCCAATATTGCCGTGTATTCATGCACATCTCATACCGTCCCTTATATCGCTGTGCTTTCGCGCACCTCCCATAGCTATGCCCACGTCGCTGTGTTTTCGCGCACCTCTCATACCTTCACCTATATCGCTGTGTTTTCACGCACCTCTCATAACTTCTCCTATATCGCTGTATTTTTGCACACCTCTCATACCTTCCCCTATATCGCCGTGTTTTCAATCACATCTCATAACGTCCCCCATATTGCTGTGTATTCGCGCACCTCCCATAGAATCCCCTATATCGCTGTGCCTTCGCGCACATCTCATACCTTCCCCTATATCGTCCTGTTTTCGCGCACCTCCCATACCTTCCCTTTTATCGTTGTGTTTTCGTGCACCTCTCATACCTTCCCCTATATTGCTGTGTTTTCGCGCATCTCTCATGGCTTCCCCAATATTGCCTTGTATTCATGCACATCTCATACCGTCCCTTATATCGCTGTGCTTTCGCGCATCTCCCATACCTTCCTCTAAATCGCTGTGTTTTCGTGCACCTCTCATACCTTCCCCTATATCGCCCTGTTTTCGCACACATCCCATAGCTTCCACTATATTGCCCTGTTTTCGCGCACCTCTCATGCCTTCCCCTATTTCGCTCTGTTTTCACTCCTCTCATAACGTCCCCTATATCGCTGTGTTTTCTTGCACCTCTGATGCATTCCCCTGTATTGCCGTGTTTTTGCGCACCTCTCATACTTTTCCCTATATAGCCGTGTTTTTGCGCATCTCTCATGGCATCCCCGATATCGCGGTGTTTCATGCATATTTCATACATTACCCTATATCGCTGTGTTTTCGCGCAGCTCCCATAGCTTCCGCTACATCGCTGTGTTTTCGCGCACCTCTCATGCCTTCACCTGTATCGCTGTCTTTTCACACCCTGATACAGCTTCACCTTTCTCGCTGTGTTTTTGCTCACCTCTCATACCTTCCCCTATATCGCTGTCTTTTCACTGCTCTCGTAACTTCCCCTGTATCACTGTGTTTTCTCGCACCTCTGATGCATTCCCCTGTATTGCGATTTTTTCGCGCACTTCTCATACCTTCCCCAATATCGCCCTGTTTTCGCGCACCTCCCATACCTTCCCCTATATCGCTGTGCTTTTGTGCACCTCTCATACATTCCCCATATCACCTCTCATAACTTCCACTATATCGCTGTGTTTTTGAACACCTCTCATACCTTACCCTATAATGCTGTGTTTTCGCGCGGCTCTCATGGAATCCCCAATATCGCCATGTATTCATGCACATCTCATACCGTCCCCTATATCACTGTGTTTTCTCGCACCACTGATGGCTTCCCCGATATCGCCATGTATTCATGCACATCTCATACCATCCCCTATATGCTGTGTTTTCGCGCACCTCTCATACCTTCCCCTATATCGCTGTGTTTTCACGCACCTCTCTTAACTTCCCCTATATCGCCGTGTTTTTGCGCACCTCTCATAACTTACCCTATATCGCCGTGTTGTTATGCACATCTCATAACGTCCTCTATATCGCTGTGTATTCGTGCACCTCCCATAGCATCCCTTATATCGCTGTGCCTTCGCGCACCTCTCATACCTTCCCAAATATCGCCCTGTTTTCGCGCACCTCCCATTCCTTCACCTATATCGCTGTTTTCGTGCACCTCTCATACCTTCTCCTATATCGCTGCGCTTTCGCGCACCTCTCATGCATTCCCGTACATCGCCCTGTTTTCGCGCACCTCCCATACCTTCCCCGATATCGCTGTATTTTCGTGCTCGTCTCCTACGTTCCCCTATATTGCTGTGTTTTCACGCACCTCTCTTAACTTCTCCTATATCGCTGTGTTTTCAGGCACCTCTCTTGTCTTCCCCAATATCGCCGTGTATTCATGCACATCTCATACCGTCCCCTATATTGCTGTGTTTTCACGCACCTCCCATAGCTTCGCCTACATCGCTGTTTTTGCGCACATCCCATAGCTTCACCTGGATCGCTGTGTTATTGCTCACCTCTCATAGCTTACCCTATATCGCCGTGTTTTCGCGCACCTCACATGTCTTCACCTATATCGCTATGTTTTCGCTCCTATCATTACTTCCCCTATATCGCTGTGTTTTCTCGCACCTCTGATACATTCTCCTGTATTGCCATGTTTTCGCGCACCTCTTTACAATTTCCCCTATATCGCTGTGTCCTCGCATACCTCTCATACGTTGCCCTATATCACTGTTTTTTTGCGCATGTCCCATAGCGTCCCCTATATCGCTGTGCTTTTCTGCACCACTCATACATTCCCCATATCACTGTGCTTTCGCGCACCTCTCATACCTTCCCAAATATTGCCCTGTTTTCGCTCACCTCCCATTCCTTCACCTATATCGCTGTTTTTGTGCACCTCTCATGCATTTCCGTATACCGCTGTGTTTTTGCACACCTCTCATACCTTCCCCAATATCACCGTGTTTTCACGCACCTCTCATAACCTCCCCTCTATCGCCCTGTTTTCGCGCTCCTCTCATACCTTCCCCTATATCACTGTGTTTTCACGCAGCTCTCATACCTTCCCCTATATCGCTGTGTTTTCGCACACCTCTCATGGCTTCCCGACTATCGCCGTGTATTCATGCACATCTCATACCTTCCCCTATATCGCCGTGCTTTCGCGCACATCCCATAGCTTCGCCTACATCGCTGTTTTCGCGCGCCTCTCATACCTACCCCTATATCGATGTATTTTTGCACACATCTCATACCTTTCCCTATATTGATGTGTGTTCATGCCAATCTCATAACGTCCTCTATATACCTCTGTATTTGCGCACCTCCCATACCATGCCCTATATCACTGTGCTTTCGCGCACCTCTCATGCATTCCCATATATCACCCTGTTTTCGCGCACCTCCCATACCTTCCCCGATGTCGCTGTGTTTTTGTGCTCGTCTCATACCTTCCCCTATATTGCTGTGTTTTCATGCACCTCTCTTAACTTCTCCTATATCGCTGTGTTTTTGCACACCTCTCATACCTTCCCCTATATCGCTGTGTTTTCAGGCACCTCTCATGGCTTCCCCAATATAGCCGTGTATTCATGCACATCTCATACCGTCGCCTATATCGCTGTGTTTTGGCGCACCTCCCATAGCTTCGCCTACATCGCTGTTTTCACGCACATCCCATAGCTTCACCTTGATCGCTGTGTTATTGCTCACCTCTCATAGCTTACCCTATATCGCCGTGTTTTCGCGCATCTCGCATGTCTTCACGTATATCGCTATGTTTTCGCTCCTATCATTACTTCCCCTATATCGCTGCGTTTTCTCGCACCTCTGATACATTCTCCTGTATTGCCATGTTTTCGCGCACCTCTTACAATTTCCCCTATATCGCCGTGTTCTCGCACACCTCTCATACCTTCCCCTGTATCACTGTTTTTTTGCGCATGCCCCATAGCGTCCCCTATATCGCCGTGTTTTCTTGCACCTCTGATACTTTCCCCTGTATCGCCGTGGTTTCGCGCACATCCCATAGGTTCCACTATATTGCCCTGTTTTTGCGCACCTCTCATGTCTTCCCCTATATCACGGTGTTTTCGCGCACCTCTCATAACTTCCCCTATATCGCCCTGTTTTCATGCACCTCCCATACCTTCCCCAATATCGCTGTTTTCGTGCACCTCTCATACCTTCCCTT
This sequence comes from Mobula birostris, assembly GCF_030028105.1. NCBI lineage: Eukaryota > Metazoa > Chordata > Chondrichthyes > Myliobatiformes > Myliobatidae > Mobula > Mobula birostris. The sequence goes on from NW_027275731.1 coordinate 6,076, forward strand.
ATATCGCTGTGTTTTCACACACCTCTCATAACCTCTCCTAATTCGCTGTATTTTTGCGCAGTTCTTATGCCTTCCCCTATATTGCCGTGTTTTCATGCACATCTCATAACGTCCCCTATATCGCTGTGTATTCGCGCACCTCCCATAGCATCCCTTGTATTGCTGTGACTTCGCGCACCTCTCATACCTTCCACTATATCGCCCTGTTTTCGCGCACCTCTCATACCTTCCCAAATATCGCCCTGTTTTCGCGCATCTCCCATTCCTTCACCTATATCGCTGTTTTCGTGCACCTCTCATGCATTTCCGTAGACCGCTGTGTTTTTGCACACCTCTCATACCTTCCCCAATATCACGTGTTTTCACGCACCTCTCATAACCTCCCCTCTATCGCCCTGTTTTCACGCTCCTCTCAGACCTTCCCCAATATCACGTGTTTTCACGCACCTCTTATAACCTCCCCTCTATCGCCCTGTTTTCGCGCACCTTTCATACCTTCCACTATATCGATGTATTTTTGCGCACATCTCATACCTTTCCCTATATTGATGTGTTTTCATGCACTTCTCATAACGTCCCCTATATACCTCTGTATTTGCGCACCTCCCATACCATCCCTTATATCGCTGTGTTTTCACGCACCTCTCACAACTTCTCCTATATCACTGTATTTTTGTGCAGCTCTTATACCTTCCCCTATATCGCCGTGTTGTCATGCACATCTCATAACGTCCTCTATATCGCAGTATATTCGCACACCTCCCATAGCTTCCCTTATATCACTGTGCTTTCGCGCACCTCTCATACCTTCCCAAATATCGCCCTGTTTTCGCGCATCTCCCATTCCTTCACCTATATCGCTGTTTTCGTGCACCTCTCATGCATTTCCGTAGACCGCTGTGTTTTTGCACACCTCTCATACCTTCCCCAATATCACCGTGTTTTCATGCACATCTCATAACCTCCCCTCTATCGCCCTGTTTTCGCGCTCCTCTCAGACCTTCCCCTATATCACTGTGTTTTCACGCAGCTCTCATACCTTCCCCTATATTGCTGTGCTTTCGCGCACCTCCCATAGCATCCCCTATATCGCTGTGTTTTTGTGCACCTCTCATACCTTCCCTAATATCATGCGTTTTCATGCACATCTCATCACGTCCACTATATCGCTGTGTATTCACGCACCTCCCATAGCATCCCCTATACCGCTGTGCCTTGCGAACCTCTCATAGCTTCCCCTATATCGCTGTCTTTTCGCGCACATCCCATAGATTCACCTTTATCGCTGTGTTATTGCTCACCTCTCATAGCTTCCCCTGTATCGCCGTGTTTTTGTTCACCTCTCATGTCTTCACCTAGATCGCTATGTATTCGATCCTCTCAATACTTCCTCTATATCTCTGTGTTTTCTCGCACATCTGATACATTCTCCCGTATCGCCGTGTTTTCGCACACCTCTCATAATTTCCCATATTTCGCCGTGTACTCGCGCACCTCTCATAACTTCCCCTATGTTTTCCCCTGTGTTTTCGCGCACGTCCCATTGCGTCCCCTATATCGCTGTGTTTTCGCGCACCTCTCATAGCTTCCCCTATATCGCCCTGTTTTCGTGCACATCCCATACCTTCCACTATATTGCCCTGTTTTCGCGCACCTCTCATGTATTCCACTACATCGCTGTGTTTTCTGGCACCTCTGATGCATTCCCCTGTAATGCCAAGTTTTCGCGCACCTCTCATACCTCCCCGTATATCGCCATGTTTTTTATGCACATCTCATACCGTCCCCTATATCGCTGTTTTTTGGCGCACCTCCCATAGTTCACCTACATCGCTGTTTTTGCGCACATCCCATAGCTTCACCTTGATCGCTGTGTTATTGCTCACCTCTCATAGCTTACCCTATATCGCCGTGTTTTCGCGCACCTCGCATGTCTTCACCTATATCGCTATGTTTTCGCTCCTATCATTAATTCCCCTATATCGCTGTGTTTTCTCGCACCTCTGATACATTCTCCTATATTGCCATGTTTTCGTGCACCTCTTACAATTTCCCCTATATTGCCGTGTTCTCGCACACCTCTCACACTTTCCCCTATATCACTGTTTTTTTTGCGCATGTCCCATAGCGTCCCCTATATCGCTGTGTTTTCTCGCACCTCTGATACATTCCACTGTATTGCCGTGGTTTCGCGCACATCCCATAGGTTCCACTATATTGCCCTGTTTTTTGCACCTCTCATGTCTTCCCCTATATCACGGTGTTTTCGCGCATCTCTCACAGCATCCCCTATATCGCTGTGCCTTCGCGCACCTCTCATAACTTGCCCTATATCGCCCTGTTTTCGCGCACCTCCCATACCTTCCCCAATATCACTGTGTTTTCATGCACCTCTCATACTTCCGCCTATATCGCTGTGTTTTCACACACCTCTCATAACTTCTCCTATATCGCTGTGTTTTTGTGCACCTCTCATACCTTCCCCAATATATCTGCGTTTTCATGCACATCTCATCACGTCCCCTATATCGCTGTGTTTTTCTGCACCTCTCATACCTTCCCTTATATTGTTATGTTTTCACGCACCTCTCATAAATTCTCATATATCACTGTATTTTTGCGCAGTTCTTATACCTTCCCCTATATTGCCATGTTTTCATGCACATCTCATAACGTCCCCTATAACGCTGTGTATTCGCACACCTCCCATAACATCCCTTATATTGCTGTGCCTTCGCGCACATCTCATACCTTCCCCTATGTCGCCCTGTTTTCGCACACCTCCCATACCGTCCCCTATGTCGCTGTATTTTCGCACACCTCTCATGGCTTCCCCAATATTGCCGTGTTTTCATGCACATCTCATAACGTCCCCTATATCGCTGTGTATTCGCGCACCTCCCATAGCATCCCTTATATTGCAGTGCCTTCGCACACCTCTCATACCTTCCCCTATATCGCCCTGTTTTCGCGCACCTTCCATACCTCCCCCTATATCGCTGTGTTTTCACGCACCTCTCATAATTTCTCCTTATCGCCGTATTTTTGCGCACCTCTCATGGCTTCCCCAGTATCGTCGTGTTTTCATGCACATCTCTTAACGTCCCATATATCGCTGTGTATTCGCGCACCTGCCATAGCATCCCCTATATCGCTGTGCCTTAGCGCACCTCTCATACCTTCCCCTATGTCGTCCTGCTTTCGCACACCTCCCATAGCATCCCCTATATCGCTGTGCCTTCGCGCACCACTCATACCTTTCCCTATATCGCCCTGTTTACCACGCACCTCCCATGGCTTCGTCTACATCGCTGTGTTTTTGTGCACCTCTCATACCTTCCCCTATATCGCCCTTTTTTTGCGCACATCCCATAACTTCACCTTTATCACAGTGTTATTGCTTACCTCTCATAGCTTCCCCTATATCGCCGTGTTTTCGCGCACCTCTCATGTCTTCACCTATATCGCTGTGTTTCTGCACCTCTCATTACTTTCCCTATATCACTCTGTGTTCTCACACTTCTGATACAGTTCCCTGTATCAACGTGTTTTCGCGCACCTCTCATAATTTCACCTATATCGCCCTGTTCTCGCACACCTCTCATATCTTCCCCTATATCGCCCTGTTTTCGCGCACCTCCCATACCTTCCCCAATATCGCTATGTTTTCGTGCACCTCTCATACCTTCCCTTATCTCGCTGTGTTTTCACGCACCTCTCATAACTTCTCCTATTTCACTGTATTTTTGTGCAGCTCTTATACCTTCCCCTATATTGCCGTCTTTTCATGCACATCTCATAGCGTCCCCTATATCGCTGTGTATTCGCGCACTTCCCATAGCATCCCTTATATTGCTGTGGCTTCGCGCACATCTCATACCTTCCCCTATATCACCCTGTTTTCGCGCACCTTCCATACCTTCCCCTATATCGCTGTGTTTTCATGCACCTCTCATAACTTCTCTAATTCGCTGTATTTTTGCGCAGTTCTTATACCTTCCCCTTTATTGCCGTGTTTTCACGCACATCTCATAACGTCCCCTATATCGCTGTGTATTCGCGCACCTCCCATAGCATTCTTGTATTGCTGTGCCTTCGCGCACCTCTCATACCTTCCCCTATATCGCCCTGTTTCGCGCACCTTCCATACCTTCCACTATATCGCTGTGTTTTCATGCACCTCTCATACCTCCCTCTATATCGCTGAGTTTTCACGCACCTCTCATAATTTCTCCTATATCGCCATATTTTTGCACACCTCTCATGGCTTCCCCAATATCGCCATGCTTTAATGCACATCTCTTAACGTCGCATATATCGCTGTGTATTCACGCACCTGCCATAGCATCCCCTATATCGCGGTGCTTTCGCGCACCTCTCATACCTTCCCCTATGTCGCCTGTTTTCGCACACCTCCCATACCGTCCCCTATATCGATGTATTTTCGCACACCTCTCATGGCTTCCCCAATATCGCCGTGTTTTCATGCACATCTCATAAAGTCTCCTATATCTGTGCGTATTCACGCACCTCCCATAGCATCCCCTACATCGCTGTGTTTTTGTGCACCTCTCATACTTTCCCCTATATCGCCCTGTTTTTGCGCACATCCCATAACTTCACCTTTATCACTGTGTTATTGCTTACCTCTCATAGCTTCCCCTATATCGCCGTGTTTTCGCGCACCTCTCATGTCTTCACCTATGTCACTGTGTCCGCTCCTCTCATTACTTCCCCTACATCACTCTGTGTTCTCGCACTTCTGATACAGTTCCCTGTATCAACGTGTTTTCGCGCACCTCTCATAATTTCACCTATATCACCCTGTTTTCGCACACCTCTCATATCTTCCCCTATATTACTGTTTTTTTGCGCATGTCCCATAGTGTCCCCTATATCGCTGTGTTTTCTCGCCCTTCTGATACATTCCCCTGTATCGTCGTGGTTTCGCGCACATCCCATAGGTTCCAGTATATTGCCCTGTTTTTGCGCACCTCTCATGTCTTCCCCTACATCACGGTGTTTTCGCGCACCTCTCATAGAACCCCCTATATCGCTGTGCCTTCGCACACCTCTCATAACTTCCCCTATATCGCCCTGTTTTCGCGCACCTCCCATACCTTCCCCAATATCGCTGTGTTTTCGTGCACCTCTCATACCTTCCCTTATCTCGCTGTGTTTTCACGCACCTCTCATAAATTCTCCTATATCACTGTATTTTTGTGCAGCTCTTATACCTTCCCCTATATTGCCATCTTTTCATGCACATCTCATAGCGTCCCCTATATCGCTGTGTATTCGCGCACTTCCCATAGCATCCCTTATATTGCTGTGCCTTCGCGCACATCTCATACCTTCCCCTATATCGCCCTGTTTTCGCGCACCTTCCATACCTTCCCCTATATCGCTGTGTTTTCATGCACCTTCCATACCTTCCCCTATATCGCTGTGTTTTCATGCACCTCTCATACGTCCCCCTATATCGCTGTGTTTTCACGCACCTCTCATTATTTCTCCTATATCGCCGTATTTTTGCTCACCTCTCATGGTTTCCCCAATATCGCCGCATTTTCATGCACATCTCCTAACGTCCCATATATCGCTGTGTATTCGCGCAACTGCCATAGCATCCCCTATATCGCTGTACCTACGCGCAGCTCTCATACATTCCCCTATATCACCCTGTTTCCCGTGCACCACCCATGGCTTCGCCTACATCGCTGCGTTTTTGCGCACCTCTCATATCTTCCCCAATATCGCCGTGTTTTCGCGCAACTCTCATTTCTTCACCTATATCGCTGTGTTTCTGCTCCTCTCATCACTTCTCCTATATCGCTCTGTGTTCTCGCACTTCTGATACAGTTCCCTGTATCAACGTGTTTTCACGCACCTCTCATAATTTCACCTATATCGCCGTGTTCTCGCACACCTCTCATATCTTCTCCTATATCACTGTGTTTTCGCTCACATCCAATAGCGTCCCCTATATTGCTGTGTTTCGCACACGTATCATACCTTTCCCTATATCGCCCTGTTTTCGAGCAGCTCCCATACCTTCCCCTATATCGCTGTGTCTTCGTGTACCTCTCATACCTCCCCCTATATCGTTGTGTTTTCACACATCTCTCATAACTTCCCCTATATCGCTGTGTTTTTGTGCACCTCTCATACCTTCCCTAATATCACTACGTTTTCATGCACATCTCATCACGTCCCCTATATCGCTGTGTTTTCGTGCACCTCTCATACCTCCCCCTATATCGCTGTGCCTTGCGGACCTCTCATACCTTCCCCTATATCGCTGTCTTTTCGCGCACATCCCATAGATTCACCTTTATCGTTGTGTTATTGCTCACCTCTCATAGCTTCCCCTATATCGCCGTGTTGTTATGCACATCTCATAATGTCCTCTATATTGCTGTATATTCGCCCACCTCCCATAGCTTCCCTGATATCGCTGTGCTTTCGCGCACCTCTCATACCTTCCCAAATATCACCGTTTTCACGCACCTCCCATTCCTTCACCTATATCGCTGTTTTCATGCACCTGTCATGCATTCCCGTATACCGCTGTGTTTTTGCACACCTCTCATACCTTCCCCAATATCACCGTGTTTTCGCGCACCTCTCATACCTTCCCCTATATAGATGTATTTTTGCGAACATCTCATACCTTTCCCTATATTGATGTGTTTTCATGCACATCTCATAACGCCTATATCGCTCTGTATTTGCGCATCTCCCATACCATCCCCTGTATCACTGTGCCTTCGCGCATCTCTCATGCATTCCCATATATCGCCCTGTTTTCGCGCACCTCCCATACCTTCCCCGATATCGCTGTGTTTTCGCGCACATCCAATAGCGTCCCCTATATCGCTCAGTTTTCACGCACCTCTCATGTCTTCCCCTATATCACTGTTTTCGTGCATCTCCCATACCATCCCCTATATTGCTGTGTTTCGCACACGTATCATACCTTTCCCTATATCGCCCTGTTTTCGAGCAGCTCCCATACCTTCCCCTATATCGCTGTGTCTTCGTGTACCTCTCATACGTCCCCTTATATCGCTGTGTTTTCACGCACCTCTCATAACTTCCCCTGTATTGTTGTATTTTTGCGCACCTCTCATAACTTCCCCTATATTGCTGTGTTTTTATGCAAATCTCATAATGTCCCCTATATCACTGTGTATTCGCGTACCTCCCACAGCATCCCCTATATCGCTGTGCCTTCGCGCACCTCTCATACCTTCCCCTATATCGCCCTGTTTTCGCGCACATCCCATACCTTCCATTATATTGCCCTATTTTCACGCACCTCTCATGTTTTCCACTACATCGCTGTGTTTTCTGGCACCTCTGATTCATTCCCCTGTAACACCAAGTTTTCGCGCACCTCTCATAACTTCTCCTATATCGCTGTGTTTTTGTGCACCTCTCATACCTTCCCTAATATCACTGCGTTTTCATGCACATCTCATCACGTCCCCTATATCTCTGTATATTCACGCACCTCCCATAGCATCCCCTATATCGCTGTGCCTTGCGCACCACTCATACCTTTCCCTATATCTCCCTGTTTACCACGCACCTCCCATGGCTTCGCCTACATCGCTGTGTTTTTGTGCACCTCTCATACCTTCCCCTATATCGCCCTGTTTTTGCGCACATCCCATAACTTCACCTTTATCACTGTGTTATTGCTTACCTCTCATAACTTCCCCTATATCGCCGTGTTTTCACGCACCTCTCATGTCTTCACCTATATCGCTGTGTTTCTGCACCTCTCATTACTTCCCCTATATCACTCTGTGTTCTAGCACTTCTGATACAGTTCCCTGTATCAACGTGTTTCCGCGCACCTCTCATAATTTCACCTATATCGCCCTGTTCTCGCACACCTCTCATATCTTCCCCTATATCACTGTTTTTTTGCGCATGTCCCATAGCGTCCCCTATATCGCTGTGTTTTCTCACCCCTCTGATACATTCCCCTGTATCGTCGTGGTTTCGCGCACATCCCATACGTTCCAGTATATTGCCCTGTTTTTGCGCACCTCTCATGTCTTCCCCTATATCACGGTGTTTTCGCGCACCTCTCATAGCATCCCCTATATCGCTGTGCCTTCGCACACCTCTCATAACTTCCCCTATATCGCCCTGTTTTTGCTCACCTCCCATACCTTCCCCAATATCGCTGTGTTTTCGTGCACCTCTCATACCTTCCCTTATCTCGCTGTGTTTTCACGCACCTCTCATAATTTCTCCTATATCACTGTATTTTTGTGCAGCTCTTATACCTTCCCCTATATTGCCGTCTTTTCATGCACATCTCATAGCGTCCCCTATATCGCTGTGTATTCGCGCACTTCCCATAGCATCCCTTATATTGCTGTGCCTACGCGCACATCTCATACCTTCCCCTATATCGCCCTGTTTTCGTGCACCTTCCATACCTTCCCCTATATCGCTGTGTTTTCATGCACCTCTCATACCTCCCCCTATATCGCCGTGTTTTCACGCATCTCTCATAATTTCTCCTATATCGCCGTATTTTTGCTTACCTCTCATACCTTCCCCAATATCGCTGTGTCTTCGTGTACCTCTCATACGTCCCCTTATATCACTGTGTTTTCACGCACCTCTCATAACTTCCCCTGTATTGCTGTATTTTTGCGCACCTCTCATAACATCCCCTATATTGCCGTGTTTTTATGCACATCTCATAACGTCCCCTCTATCCCTGTGTATTCGCGCACCTCCCATAGCATCCCCTATATCGCTGTGGCTTCGCGCACCTCTCATACCTTCCCCTATATCGCCCTTTTTTCGCGCACATCCCATACCTTCCATTATATTGCCCTGTTTTCGCGCACCTCTCATGTCTTCCACTACATCGCTGTGTTTTCTGGCACCTCTGATGCATTCCCCTGTAACGCCAAGATTTCGCGCACCTCTCATACTTTCCCCTATATCACCGTGTTTACGCGCACCTCTCATACCTGCCCCTATATCGCCATGTTTTTATGCACATCTCATACCGTCTCTTATATCGCTGTGTTTTTGCGCACCTCCCATAGCATCCCCTATATCGCTGTGCCTTCGTGCACCTTTCATACCTTTGTCTATATCGCCCTGTTTTATCGCACCTCCTATACCTTCCCTTATATCACTGCATTTTCGTGCACCTCTCATACCTTCCCTTATATCGTTATGTTTTCACGCACCTCTCATAAATTCTCCTATATCGCTGTATTTTTGAGCAGTTCTTATACCTTCCCCTATATCGCTGTGTATTCGCGCACCACCCATAGCCTCTCACATATTGCTGTGCCTTCGCGCATTTCTCATACCTTCGCCTATATCGCCCTGTTTTCGCACACTTCCCATTCATTCTCCTATGTCGCTGTGTTTTTGTGAACCTCTCATACCTTCCCTAATATCGCTGCGTTTTCATGCACATCTCATAACGTCCCGTATATCGCTGTGCATTCACGCACCTCCCATAGCATCCCTTATATTGCTGTGCCTTGCGCACCTCTCATACCGTCCCCTATATTGCCATGTTTTCGCGCACCTCTCATAGCTTCACCTATATCGCCGTGTTTTCATACAAATCTCATACCGTCCCCTATATCGCCCTGTTTTCGAGCACCTCCCATACCTTCCCCTGTATCGCTGTGTTTTCGTGCACCTCTCATACCTCCCTCTATATCGCTGTGTTTTCATGCACCTCTCTTAACTTCTCCTATATCGCTGTGTTTTTGTGCACCTCTTATATCTTCCCTAATATCGCTGATTCTTCCTGCACATCTCTAACGTCCCCTATATTGCTGTGTATTCACGCACCTCCCATAGCATCCCCTATATCGCTGTGCCTTGCGCACCTCCCATACCTTCCCCTATATCGCTGTCTTTTCGCACACATCCCATAGATTCAACTTTATCACTGTGTTATTGCACACCTCTCAGAGCTTCCCCTATATCGCCGTGTTTTTGCTCACCTTTCATAGCTTCTCCGATATCGCCGTGTTTTCGCGCACCTCTCATGTCTTCACCTGGATCGCTATGTTTTCGCTCCTCTTATTACTTCCCCTATATCGCTGTGTTTTCTCACACCTCTGATACATTCCCCTGTATTGCCGTGTTTTCGCGCACCTCTCATAATTTCCCCTATATCGCCGTGTTTTCATGCACATCTCATAACGTCCCCTATATCGCTGTGTATTCCTGCACCTCCCATAGCATCCCTTATATTGCTGCATTTTCGCACACCTTCCATACTTTCCCCTATATCGCTGTGTTTTCGTGCACATTTCATACCTTCCCCTATATCGCTGTGTTTTTATGCACATCTCATAACGTCCCCTATATCACTGTGTAGTTGCGCACCTCCCATAGCCTCCCACATATTGCTGTTCCTTCGCGCACTTCTCATGCCTTCACCTATATCGCCCTGTTTTCGCACACTTCCCATTTATTCTCCTATGTCGCTGTGCTTTTGTGAACCTCTCATACCTTCCCTAATATCGCTGCGTTTTCATGCACACCTCATAACATCCCGTATATCGCTGTATATTCACGCACCTCCCATAGCATCCCCTATATTGCTGTGCCTTGCGCACCTCTCATACCTTCCCCTATATAGCTGTGTTTTTGCGCACATCCCATAGATTCACCTTTATCGCTGTGTTATTGCTCACCTCTCATAGCTTCCCCTATATCACCATGTTTTTGCTCACCTCTCATAGCTTCCACTATATTGTCCTGCTTTCACGCACCTCTCATGTCTTCCCCTATATCACTGTGTTTTCGCGTACCTCCCATAGCATCCCCTATATTGCTGTGTCTTCGCACTCATCTCATACCTTCCCCTATATCGCCCTGTTTTCGAGCACCTCCCATACCTTCCCCTATATCGCTGTGTTTTCGTGCACCTCTCATACCTTCCCCTATATCACTGTGTTTTCACGCATCTCTCATAACTTCCCCTGTATTGTTGTGTTTTCACACACCTGTCATTGTTTCCTGACTATCGCAGTGTATTCTTGCACATCTCATACCGAATCCTATATCGCTGTATATTCATGCACATCCAATAGAATCCCATATATCACTGTGCCTTCGCGCACCTCTCATACCTTCCCCTATATCGCCCTGTTTTCGCGCACCTCTCATTCCTTCCCCTATATCGCTGTGTTTTCACACACCTCTCATAACTTCTCCTATATCGCTGTGTTTTCATGCACATCTTATAACGTCCCCTATATCACTGTGTAGTCGCGCACATCCCATAGCATCCCCTATATTGCTGTGCCTTTGCATACCTGTCATACCTTCACCTATATCGCCCTGTTTTCGCGCACCTCCCATTCATTCTCCTATATCGCTGTGTTTTTGTGCACATCCCATAGATTCACCTTTATCGCTGTGTTATTGCTCACCTCTCATAGCTTCCCCTATATCACCGTGTTTTTGCTCACCTCTCATAGCTTCCACTATTTTGTCCTGCTTTCACGCACCCTCTTGTCTTCCCCTATATCACTGTGTTTTCGCGTACCTCCCATAGCATCCCCTATATTGCTGTCTTCGCACTCATCTCATACCTTCCCCTATATCGCCCTGTTTTCGAGCACCTCCCATACCTTCCCCTATATCGCTGCGTTTTCGTGCACCTTTCATACCTCCTCCTATATCGCTGTTTTTTCACTCACCTCTCATAACTTCTCCTATATTGCTGTATTTTTCCGCACGTCTCATAACTTCCCCTATATCTCTGTGTTTTCATGCACATCTCATAACGTCCCCTACATCGCTGTGCCTTCGTGCACCTCTCATTCCTTCCCCTATATCGCTGTGTTTTCGTGCACCTCTCATGCCTTCCCCTATATCACTGTGTTTTCACGCACCTCTCATAACTTCCCCTATATTGCTGCGTTTTCACACAGCTGTCATTGTTTCCCGACTATTGCCGAGTATTGATGCACATCTCATACCGTCTCCTATATCGCTGTGTATTCATGCACCTCCAATAGAATCCCATATATCGCTGTGCCTTCGCGCACCTCTCATACCTTCCCCTATATCGCCCTGTTTTCGCGCACCTCTCATTCCTTCCCCTATAACGCTGTGTTTTCACACACCTCTCATAACTTCTCCTATAGTGCTACATTTTTGTGCACCTCTCATAACTTTCCCTATATCGCCGTGTTTTCATGCACATCTCATAACGTCCCCTATATCACTGTGTAGTCGCGCACCTCCCATAGCATCCCCTATATTGCTGTGCCTTCGCATACCTCTCATAACTTCACCTATATCGCCCTGTTTTCGCGCACCTCCCATTCGTTCTCCTATATCGCTGTGTTTTTGTGAACCTCTCATACCTTCCCTAATATCGTTGCGTTTTCATGCACATCTCATAACGTCCCCTATATCGCTGTGTATTCCTGCACCTCCCATAGCACCCCTATATAACGGTGCCTTCGCGTACCTCTCATGCCTTCCCCTATATCGCTGTGTTTTCACGCACCTCTCATAACTTCTCCAATATTGCTGCATTTTTGCGCACCTCTCATATCTTCCCCCATATCGCTGTGTTTTTATGCACATCTCATAACGTCCCCTATATCACTGTGTAGTCGCGCACCTCCCATAGCCTCTCACATATTGCTGTGCCTTCGCGCATTTCTCATACCTTCGGATTTATCGCCCTGTTTTCGCACACTTCCCATTCATTCTCCTATGTCGCTGTGTTTTTGTGAACCTCTCATACCTTCCCTAATATCGCTGCGTTTTCATGCACATCTCATAACGTCCCGTATATCGCTGTGTATTCACGCACCTCCAATAGATTCCCATATATCACTCTGCCTTCGCGCACCTCTCATACCGTCCCCAATATCACTGTGTTTTCGCGCACCTCCCTTAGCATCCCTTATATCGCTGTTCCTTCGTTCACCTCTCATACCTTCCCCCATAACGCCCTGTTTTCGCGTACCTCACATACCTCCCCCTATATCGCTGTATTTTTGCGCACGTATCATACCTTCCCCTATATCGCTGTGCATTCATGCGCATCTCATAACGTCCCCTATATCGCTGTGCATATGTGCACCTCCCATAGCATCCCGTATATTGCTGTGCCTGCATGCACCTCTCATAATTTCCCCTATATCGCCGTGTTTTCATGTACCTTCCATACCTTCCCCTATATCGCTGTGTTTTTGCGCACCTCTCATACCTTCCCCTATATCGCTGTGTTTTCGTGCATCTCTCATACCTTCCCCTACATCGCTGTCTTCTCACGCACATCCCATAGCTTCACCTTTATCACTGTGTTATTGCTTGCCTCTCATAGCTTCCCCTATATCGCTGGGTTTTCGCGTACCACTCATGTCTTCACCTATATCGCTATGTTTTCGCTCCTCTCATTACTTCCCTTATATCGCTGTGTTTTTTCGCACCTCTGATACATTCTCCAGTATCGCCGTGTTCTCGCACACCTCTCATACCTTCCCCTATATCACTGTGCTTTCGCGCACGTCCCATAGCATCCCCTATATCACTGTGCCTTCACGCACTTCTCATACCTTTCCCTATATCGCCCTGTTTTCACGCACCTCCCATACCTTCCCCGATATCGCTGTGTTTTCATGCACCGCTCATACCTTCCCCTATATCACTGTGCCTTCGCGCACCTCTCATACCTTCCTCTATATCGCCCTGTTTTCGCTCACCTCCCAAACCTTCCCCGATATCGCTGTGTTTTCATGCACCTCTCATACCTTCCCCTATATCGCTGTGTTTTTGCGCACCTCTCATACCTTCCCCTATATCGCTGTGTTTTTGCACACCCCTCATACCTTCCCCTATATCGCTGTGTTTTCGCGCACCTCTCATGGCTTCCCCGATCTCGCCGTGTATTCATGCACATGTCATACCTTCCCCTATATTGCTGACTTTTCGCGCACATCCCATAGCTTCACCTTTATCGCTGTTTTATTGCTCACCTCTCATAGTTTCCCCTATATTGCCGTGTTTTCACGCACCTCTCATGTCTTCACCTATATCGCTATGTTTTCGCTCCTCTCATGACTTCCTTTATATCGCTGTGTTCTCGCTAATGTCTCATACCTTCCCCTATATCACTGTGCCTTCGCGCACCTCTCATACCTTCCCCTATATCGCCCTGTTTTTGCGCACCTCCCATACCTTCCCCTATATCGCTTGTTTTCGGGCACCTCTAATACCTTTCCCTATATCGCCCTGTTTAGGCGCACCTCCCATACCGTTCCCGATATCGCTGTGCTTTCGTGCACCTCTCATACCTTCCCCTATATCGCTGTGTTTTCACGCACCTCTCATACCTTCCCCTATATCGCTGTGTTTTCACGCACCTCTCATAACTTCTCCTACATCGCTGTGTTTTCACGCACCTCCAATACCTTTCCCTATATCGCCCTGTTTTTGCGCACCTCCCATACCTTCCGCGATATCGCTGTATTTTTGCGCACCTCTCATATCTTCCCCTATATTGCCGTGTTTTCATGCACATCTCATAATGTCCCCTATATCGCTGTGTATTCGCGCACCTCCCATTGCTTCCCCTATATCACTGTGCCTTCACGCACCTTTCATACCTTCCACTATATCGCTGTGTTTACGCGCACTTCTCGTATCTTCCCCTATATCGCCATTTTCTAGCGCACCTCTCATACCCTCCCGTATATTGCGATGATTTCGCGCACCTTTTATAGCTCCCCCCAAATCGCTGCATTTTTGTGCACCTCTCATACCTTCCCCTATTTCGGCATGTTTTCATGCACCTCCCATAGCTTCCCATATATCGCTGTGTTTTCGAGCACCTCTGATAGATTCCCCTATATCGCTGTATTTTCGCGCACCTCCCATTATTTCCTCTATATTGCTGTGTTTTTGTGCAGCTTTGATACCTTCCCCTATATCGGTGTGTTTTCGCTCACCTCTCATACCTTCCCATATACCGCTGTGTTTTCATGCACCTCCCATAGCTTCCCATTTCTCGCTGTGTTTTCACGCAATTTTCATAGCTTCCCATATTTTGCGATGTTTTGGCACACCTCTTATAGCTTCCCATATATCGGTCTTTTCGCGCACCTCTCACACCTTTCAGTATATCGCTGTGCTTTCACGAACCTCTCATAACTTCCCCTATATCGATGTGCTTTTGCGCACCTCTCATAGCTTCCCCTATGTCGCCGTGTTTTCGCGTACCTCACATAGCTTCCCCTACGTCGTTGTGTTTTCGCGCACCTCTCATGTCTTCACCTACATCGCTATGTTTTCACTCCTCTCATTACTTCACTTATATCGCTGTGTTTTCGCGCACGTCCCATAGCATCCCCTATATCGCTGTGTTTTCGTGCACCTCTCATAGCTTCCCCTATATCGCTGTGTTTTCACGCACCTCTCATAACTTCCCCTATATCGCTGTCTTTTCACGCTCATCCCACAGCTTCACCTTTATCGCTGTGTTATTGCTCACCTCTCATAGCTTCCCCTATATCGCCGGGTTTTCGCGCACCACTCATGTCTTCACCTATATCGCTATGTTTTCGCTCCTCTCATTACTTCCCTTATATCGCTCTGTTTTCTCGCACCTCTGATACATTCCCCTGTATCGCCGTGTTTTCGTGCACCTCTCATGTCTCCCCCTATATCGTTGCGCATTTGCGCACTTCTCATACCTTCCCCTATATCGCCCTGTTTTCACGCACCTCCCATACCTTCCCCTATATCGCTGTGTTTTTGGACACCTCTCATACCTTCCCCTATATCGCTGTGTTTTCGCACACCTCTCATGGCTTCCCCAATATCACCATTTATTCATGCACATCTCAAACCGTCCCATATATCGCTGTGTATTCGCGCACATCCCATAGCATTCCGTATATCGCTGTGCCTTCGCGCACCTCTCATACCTTCCCCTATATCGCTGTCTTTTCGCCCACATCCCATAGCTTCACCTTTATCGCTGTGTTACTGCTCACCTCTCATACCTTCACGTATATCGCCCTTTTTTCGCGCACCTCTCATCCCTTCCCCTATATCACCGTGTTTTCACGCATCTCTCATAGCTTCCCCAATGTCTTTGTGTTTTTGTGCACCTCTCATACCTTCCACTATATCGATGTGCTTTTGCGCACCTCTTGTAGCTTCCCCTGTATCGATGTGTTTTCGCGCACCTCTCATACCTCCCCCTATAAAGCGTTTTCTCGCCGACCTCTCATAGCTTCACCTATATCGCTGTGTTTTCGCACACCTCGCATAACTTCCACTATATGATGTGTTTTCGCTCACTTCTCATAGCTTCACCTATATCGCTGTGTTTTTGCTGACCTCTCACAGCTGTGCCTATATCACTGTGTTTTCGCATCCTCTCGTAGCTTCCCCAATATTGCTGTGTTTTCGCGCACCTCTCATAGCTTTCGTCAAATCGCTATGTTTTTGGGCACCTCTCATAGCTTCCCCTATATCTCTGTTTTTTCGCACATTTCTCATACATTTTCCTATATCGCCGTCTCTTCACGCACCTCCCATAGCTTCCACTATATTGCTGTTTTCTTGCACCTCTCATACCTTCCTCTCTGTCGCTCTGTTTTCGCGCACCTCCCATAGCTTCCCCTATATCGCTGTGTTTTTGTGCACCTCTCATACCGTCCCATATGTCGCTCAGATAACGCTCCCCTCTCATAGCTTCCCCTCTGTCGCTCTGTTTTCGCACACATCCCATAGCTTCCCCTATATCACTGTGTTTTAGTGCACATCTCATAGCGTCCCATATATCGCTCAGATAACACTCCCCTCTCATAGCTTCCCCTATATCGCCGTATTTTCGCGCGGCTCTCATAGCTTCCCCTATAGCTATGTTTTCGTGCACCTCGCATACCTTCCGCTATATCGTTGAGTTTTTGCGCACCTCTCACACCTTCCACTATATCGATATGTTTGCGCACCTCTAGTGGCTTCCCCTGTATCGATGTGTTCTCGCGCACCTCTCATCCTTTCCCCTATATCGCCGTGTTTTCACTCACCTCTCACAGTTTCCCCTATATCGCTGTGTTTTCATGCACCTCGCACACCTTCCCCTATGTTGTTGTGTTTTTGTGCACCTTCATACCTTACACTATATCGATGTGTTTTTGCGCACCTATCGTAGCTTCCCCTGTATCGATGTGTTTTCGCGCACCTCTGATACCTGCCCCTATAACGCGTTTTCTCACCGACCTCGCATAACATCCACTAGATCGATGTGTTTTCACACACTTCTCATACCTTCCCCTATACCGCTGTGTTTTGGTGACCTCTCACAGCTGTGCCTATATCTCCGTGTTTTCGCGCACCTCCCATAGCTTCCCATATATTACTGTGTTTTCGCGCACCTCGCATAGCTTCCCCTATATCGTTGTGTTTTTGCGCACCTCTCATAGCTTCCCCTATATTGCTGTGTTTTCGCGCACCTCTCATAGCTTTCGTCAAATCGTTGTGTTTTTGGGCACCTATCATAGCTTCCCCTACATCTCTGTTTTTTCGCACATTTCTCATACATTCTTCTATATCGCCGTCTTTTCACGCACCTCCCATAGCTTCCACTATATTGCTGTGTTTTCTTGCACTTCTCATACCTTCCCCTATGTCGCTCGATTTTCGTGCACCTCCCATAGCTTCCCATATATTGCTGTGTTTCGCGGACCTCTCATACCTTCCACTATATCGCTGTGTTTTCGCGCACCTCTCGTAGCTTCCCCTATATCGATGTGTTTTCTTGCACCTCCCATAGGTTCCCCTCCATTGCTGTGTTTTTGCATGCCTATCATACCCTCCCCTGTGTTGCTGTTTTCTCATGCACCTCTCTTAGCTTTCCATATATTGGAATGATTTCGCTCACCTCTCATAGCTTCCCCTATATCGCCGTGTTTTCGCAAACCTCGCATAGCTTCCCCTATATCGCAATGTTTTTGCTGACCTCTCATAGCTTCTCCAATATCACTATGTTTTCCCGCACCTCCCATAGCTTCCCCAATATCATTGTGTTTTTGCGCACCTCTGATACCTTCCCCTGTATCGCTGTGTTTTCCCGCACCTCTTATAGCTTCCCCTATATCGTCGTGTTTTTGCGCATCTCTCACATCTTCCGCTATATCGCTCTGTTATCAAGCAGCTTTCATAGCTTCCCCTATTTTGCTGTGTTTTCGCATACCTCCCATAGCTTCCGCTATATCGCTGTTTTCGCACACCTCTCATACCTTGCCATATATGGTGATGTTTTCTCACACCTCTCATAACTTCCCATAGATCGCTGTGTTTTCTCACTCCTCTGATACCTTCCCCAATATTGCTCTGTTGTCGTGCACTTCCCATGGCTTTCCAATATCGTTGTGCTTTCGTGCGCCACTCATGCCTTCACCTACATCGCTGTGCTTTCGTGCACCTCTGATACTTTCCCCTATAACGCCGTGTTTTCCCGCACCTCCCATAGATTCCCCAATAACATTGTGTTTTCGCACACCTCTGATACCTTCCTCTATATCGCCGCGTTTTCACGCACCTCTCACACCTTTCCCTATATTGCTGTGTTATCAAACAGCTTTCATGGCTTCCCATATATTGCTGTGCTTTCGCATACCTCCCACTGCTTCCGCTATATCGCTGTTTTTGCACACCTCTCATAGCTTGCCATATATGGCGATATTTTTGCACACCTCCCATAGCTTCCCCTATATCGCTGTGTTTTCTCGCACCTCTGCTACCTTCCCTTATATCTCTCTGTTGCTGTGCACCTCCCCTGGCTTCCCATATATCGCTGTGTTTTCGCGCACCCCTCATACTTTCCCCTACACCGCTGTGTTTTCGCGCACCTCTCATACCTTCGCCCATAACGCCGTGTTTTCACGCAGCTCCCATAGCTTCCCTTATATCGCTGTGTTTTCTCGCACCTCTCATAACTTCCCCTATATCGCTCTGTTTTCGCGCACCTCCTGTAGCTACCCATTTTCGCCGTGTTTTCGCGCACCTCTCATAGCTACCCATATATTGAGATGTTTTCGTGCACTTCTCATCGCTTTCCCCAAATCGCTGTGTTTTTGCGTACCTCTCATATCTTTCCCCATAATGCCGTGATCTGGCGCACCTCGCATAGCTTCCCCTATATCGTTGTGTTTTTGCGCACCTCTCATACCTTCCCCTATATCGCTGTGTTTTTGCTGACCTCTCACAGCTGTGCCTATATCACCGTGTTCTCGCGCAACTCCCATAGCTTCCCATATATCACTGTGTTTTCACGCACCTCGCATAACTACCCCTATATCGCTCTGTTTTCACGCACCTCTCATACCGCACCATTATCGCTGTGTTTTCGCGCACTTCCCATAGCTTCCCCAACATGGCTGTGCTTTCGCACACCTCTCATAGCTTCTCCTATATTGTTGTTTTTTCCTGCACCTCACATAACTTCCCCAATATTATTGTGTTTTCGCACACCTCCGAAGCCTTCCCGTGTATCGCTGTGTTTTCGCTCACCTCTTATAGCTACCCCTAGATCGCCGTGTTTTCGCGCACCTCTCACATCTACCCCTATATCGCTGTGTTATCAAGCAGCTCTCATAGATTTCCCTGTATTGCTGTGTTTTTGCATACCTCCCATAGCTTCCGCTTTCTCGCTTTTATCGCAAACCTCTCATAGCTTGCCATATATGCTATATTTTTGCAAACCTCTCATAGCTTCCCCTAGATTGCTGTGTTTTCACGCTGCTCACAGAGCTTTCCCTATATCGCCATGTTTTCGTGCACCTCCCATAGCTTCCCCTATATCGCTGTGTCTTCTCACACCTCTGATACCTTCCCCTATATCGCTCCGTTGTCGCACACCTCCCATGGCTTCCCATATATCGCTATGTTTTCTGGCACCTCTCATAGTTTCCCCTATATCACTGTGTTTTCGCTCACCTCGCATACCTTTCCTCAAATCTCTGTGTTTTTGCGCACCTCTCATAGCCTCCCCTACATCTCTGTGTTTTTGCGCATTTCTCATACATTCTCCTATATCGCCGTTCTTTCACGCACCTCCCATAGCTTCCACTATATTGCTGTGTTTTCTTGCACCTCTCATACCTTCCCCAATATCGCTCTGTTTTCGTGCACCTCCCATAGCTTCCCATATATCGCTATGTTTTCGCGCACCTCTCATACCTTCCACTATATCGCTGACTTTCCATGCACCTCCCATAGGTTCCCCTGCATCGCTGTGTTTTCGCGCACCTCTCATAACTTCCCCTATATCACTGTCTTTCCATGCACCTCCCATAGGTTCCACTGCATCGCAGTGTTTTCGTGGGGCTATCGCACCCTCCCCTGTGTTGCTATGTTCTCGTGCACTTCTCTTAGCTTTCCATATAATGCAATGATTTCGCGCACCTCTCATAGCTTCCCCTATATCGTTGTGTTTTCACGCACCTCTCATACCTTCCCGTATATCACAGTGTTTTTGCCGACCTCTCATTGCTTTGCCATATATCGCTGTGTTCTCGCGCACCTCTCATAGCTTCGCTAATATGGCTGTGTTTTCGCGCACCTCTCATACCTTCCCCTGTATCGCTGTGTTTTCGCGCACCTCTCATAGCTTCCCATATATCGCTGTGTCTTCACACACTTCTCATAGCTTCCCCTAGATCGCTGTGTTTTCTGCACCTCGCATACCTTCGACTATATCGTTGAGTTTTTGCGAATCTCTCATACCTTCCACTATATTGATGTGTTTTCGCACACTTCCCATAGCTTCCCCAACATGGCTGTGCTTTCGCGCACCTCTCATAGCTTCTCCTATATTGTTGTTTTTTCCTGCACCTCACATAACTTCCCCAATATCATTGTGTTTTCGCACACCTCTGATACCTTCCCGTGTATCGCTGTGTTTTCGCTCACCTCTTATAGCTACCCCTAGATCGCCGTGTTTTCGCGCACCTCTCACATCTACCCCTATATCGCTGTGTTATCAAGCAGCTCTCATAGATTTCCCTATATTGCTGTGTTTTTGCATACCTCCCATAGCTTCCGCTTTCTCGCTGTTTTCGCAAACCTCTCATAGCTTGCCATATATGCTATATTTTTGCAAACCTCTCATAGCTTCCCCTAGATCGCTGTGCTTTCACGCTCCTCACAGAGCTTTCCTTATATCGCCATGTTTTCGTGCACCTCCCATAGCTTCCCCTATACCACTGTGTCTTCTCACACCTCTGATACCTTCCCCTATATCGCTCTGTTGTCGCACACCTCCCATGGCTTCCCATATATCGTTGTGTTTTCAATCACCTCTCATATTTTCTCCTATATCGCCGTGTTTTCTCGCAACTCTCATACCTTCCCCTATATCGCTCTGTTTTTGTGCACTTCTCATAGCTTCCCCTATATCGCTATGTTTTCTGGCACCTCTCATAGTTTCCCCTATATCACTGTGTTTTCGCTCACCTCGCATACCTTTCCTCAAATCTCTGTGTTTTTGCGCACCTCTCATAGCCTCCCCTACATCTCTGTGTTTTTGCGCATTTCTCATACATTCTCCTATATCGCCGTCCTTTCACGCACCTCCCATAGCTTCCACTATATTGCTGTGTTTTCTTGCACCTCTCATACCTTCCCCAATATCACTCTGTTTTCGTGCACCTCCCATAGCTTCCCATATATCGCTATGTTTTCGCGTACCTCTCATACCTTCCACTATATCGCTATCTTTCCATGCACCTCCCATAGGTTCCCCTGCATCGCTGTGTTTTCGTGGGGCTATCGCACCCTCCCCTGTGTTGCTGTGTTCTCGTGCACTTCTCTTAGCTTTCCATATAATGCAATGATTTCGCGCACCTCTCATAGCTTCCCCTATATCGTTGTGTTTTCACGCACCTCTCATACCTTCCCGTATATCACAGTGTTTTTGCCGACCACTCATTGCTTTGCCATATATCGCTGTGTTCTCGCGCACCTCTCATAGCTTCGTTAATATGGCTGTGTTTTCGCGCACCTCTCATACCTTCCCCTGTATCGCTGTGTTTTCGCGCACCTCTCATAGCTTCCCATATATCGCTGTGTCTCCACACACTTTTCATAGCTTCCCCTAGATCGCTGTGTTTTCTGAACCTCGCATACCTTCGACTATATCATTGAGTTTTTGCGAACCTCTCATACCTTCCACTATATCAATGTGTTTTTGCGCACCTCTCGTAGCTTCCCCTGTATCGATGTGTTTTTGCGCATTCCTCATTCTCCTATAATGCCGTCTTTTCACGCACCTCCCATAGCTTCCACTATATTGCTGTGTTTTCTTGCACCACTCATACCTTCCCCTATATCGCTCTGTTTCCGTGCACCTCTCATAGCTTCCCCTATATTGCTGTGTTTTCTTGCACCTCCGATAGCTTCCCATATATCGCTGTGTTTTCGCGCACACTCATAACCTCCTCTATACCGCTGCGTTTCCGCACACCTCTTGCAGCTTCCCCTATATCGATGTGTTTTCTCACACCTCTGATAACTTCTCCTATATCGCTGTGTTGTCATGCACCTCCCATGGCTTCCCATATATAGCTGTGTTTTCGCGCACCTCTCAAACCTTCCCCTATATCAGTGTGTTTTCGTGTACCTCGCATACCTTCTCCTATATAGTTGTGTTTTTGTGCACCTCTCATACCTTCCACTATATCGATGTGCTTCGCGCACCTATCATAGCTTCCCCTGTATCGATGTGTATTCGCGCAGCTCTCATACCTGACCCTATATCGTCTTGTTTTTGCAGACCTCTCGTACCTTCCCCATATCGTTGTGTTTTCGCGCACCTCTCATACCTTCCACTATATTGATGTGTTTTTGCGTACCTCTCATAACATCCCCTATATCGCTGCGTTTTCACGCACCTCCCACAGTTTCCCATTTTTCGTCTTGTTTTCGTGCACCTCTCATGGCTTCCCATATATTGTGATGTTTCGCGCACCTCTCATACCTTCCCCTATGTCACTCTGTTTTCGTGCACTTCCCATAGCTTCCCATATATCGCTGTTTTATCGCGTGTCTATCATAGCTTCCCCTATATGGCTGTGTTTTCGTACACCTCCCATAGCTTCCCGTATACTGCTGTGTTTTCGAGCACCTCTCATACCTTCCCCTATATCACTGTGTTTTTACGCATCTCGCATACCTACCCGCATATTACTCTGTTTTTGCGCACCTCTCATACCTTCTCCTATATAGCCGTGTTTTCGCGCACCTCTCATAGCTTCTCCTATATCACTGTGTTTTCGCACACCTCGCATACCTTCCCAAATATCACTGTGTTTTTGCGCACCTCTCATACCTTCCTCTATATCGTGGTGATTTGCGCACCTCTCATACCTTCCACTATATCGATGTGTTTTCACGCACTTTTCCCCTGTATCGAAGTGTTTTGGCGCACCTCTCATCCCTGTCCCTATATCTCCGTGTCTTCGCAGACCTCTCATACATTCCCCTATATCACTGTGTTTTCACGTACCTCGCATACCTTCCCCTATATCGTTGTGTTTTCGCTGCACCTCTCATTCCTACCATTGTATCGATGTGTTTTCACGCACTTCCCATAGCTTCCCATTTTTCGCCATGTTTTCGCACACCTCTCATATCTTCCCCCAAATCGCTGTGTTTTTGCGCACCTCTCATAGTTTCCCCTATATCGTTGTGTTCTGGCGCACCTCCCATTGCTTCCCATATATCGCTGTCTTTTCGCGCACCTCTCACACCTTCCACTATATCGCTGTGTTTACGCGCACTTCTCGTATCTTCCCCTATATCGCCGTTTTCTAGCGCACCTCTCATACCCTCCCGTATATTGCGATGATTTCGCGCACCTTTTATAGCTCCCCCCAAATCGCTGCATTTTTGTGCACCTCTCATACCTTCCCCTATTTCGGCATGTTTTCATGCACCTCCCATAGCTTCCCATATATCGCTGTATTTTCGCGCACATCCCATTATTTCCTCTATATTGCTGTGTTTTTGCGCAGCTCTGATACCTTCCCCTATATCGGTGTGTTTTCGCTCACCTCTCATACCTTCCCATATACCGCTGTGTTTTCATGCACCTCCCATAGCTTCCCATTTCTCGCTGTGTTTTCACGCAATTCTCATAGCTTCCCATATTTTGCGATGTTTTGGCACACCTCTTATAGCTTCCCATATATCGGTCTTTTCGCGCACCTCTCACACCTTTCAGTATATCGCTCTGCTTTCACGAACCTCTCATAACTTCTCCTATATCGATGTGCTTTTGCGCATCTCTCATAGCTTCCCCTATGTCGCCGTGTTTTCGCGTACCTCGCATAGCTTCCCCTACGTCGTTGTGTTTTCGCGCACCTCTCATACCTTCCCCTATATCGACGTGTTTTCACGCACCTCTCATACCTTCACATATATTGCTGTGTTTTCGTGCACCTCCCATAGCTTCCCCTATATTACTGAGTTTTCGCGCACCTCTCATACCTTCCCCTATATCGCCGTGTTTTAGCGCACCTCTCATACCTTCCCCGTATGACTGTGTTTTCATGCACCTCCCATAACTTCCCTTATGTCGCTGTGCTCTCGTGCACCTCTCATCACTTCCTATATATCGCTCTGCTTTCGCACACCTCCCATAGTTCCCCATATATCGCCGTGTTTTCGCGCACCACCCATATCTTCCATGCACAAAAACATGGCGATATAGGGGAAGCTCTGTGAGGAGCGTGAAAACACAACGATCTAGGGGAAGCTATGAGAGCTGCTTGATAACACAGCGATATAGGGGTAGATGTGAGAGGTGCGCGAAAACACAGCGATCTAGGGGTAGCTATAAAAGGTGAGCGAAAACACAGCGATATACGGGAAGGTATCAGAGGTGTGCGAAAACACAATGATATTGGGGAAGCAATGTGATGTGCAGGAAAACACATCGATATAGGGGAAGCTACGAGAGGTGCACAGAAACGCAGCGATATAGTGGAAGGTATGAGAGGTGCGCGAAAACACAGCGATATACGGGAAGCAATGGGAGGTGCAGGAAAACAGAGCGATATAAGGGAAGGTATGAGAGGTGCAAGAAAACTCAGCAATATAGGGGAAGCTACGGGAGGTGCGTGAAAAGACGGCGATATAGGTGAAGGTATGAGAGGTGCGTGAAAACACAGCGATGGAGGGGAAGCTATGCGAGGTGCACCAGATCATGGCAATATGGGGGAAGATATGAGAGGTATGCAAAAACGCAGCGATTTGGGAAAAGTGAAGAGTGGTGCGCGAAAACATCGCAATATATGGGAAGCTACGGGAGATGCGCGAAAACAGAGCAATATAGGGGAAGATATGAGAGGTGTGAGAAAACACAGCGATATAGGGGAAGCTATGGGAGGTGAGTAAAAACACGGCATTCTGGGAGAAAGTATGAGAGGTGTGCGAAAACACAGTGATGTAGGGGAAGTTATGAGGGGTGCGCGAAAACACAGCGATATATGGGAAGCCAGGGGAGTTGCACAACAACAGAGAGATATAGGGGAAGGTAGCAGAGGTGCGTGAAAACACAGCGATCTAGGGGAAGCTATGAGAGGTCTGCGAAAATATCGCCATATATGGTACGCTATGAGAGGTTTGCAAAAACAGCGATATAGCAGAAGCAGTGGGAGGTATGTGAAAACACAGCAATATAGGGGAAGCTATGAAAGCTGTTTGATAACAGCGATATAGGGAAAGATGTGAGAGGCGCACGAAAACGCGGTGATATAGGGGAAGGTATCAGAGCTGTGCGAAAACACAATGATATTGGGGAAGCTATGGAATGTGCGCAAACACACATCCATATACTTGAAGGTATGAGAGGTGCGCGAAAACACAATGATATAGGGGAAGCTACGGGAGGTGCGCAAAATCACAGCACTATCGGGGAATCTATGGGAGGTGCACGAAAACACAGCGATGTAGGGGAATCTATGTGAGGTGCACCAGAATACGGCAATATGGGGGAAGATATCAGAGGTGCGCAAAAACACAGCAATTTGGAGAAAGCGATGAGAGGTGCGTGAAAACATCACAATATATGGGAAGCTATGAGAGGTACGCAAAAACACGGCGATATAGGGGAAGGTATGAGAGGTCTGCAAAAAAACGCGTTATAGGGGCAGGTATGAGAGTTGCGTGAAAACACATCGATACAGGGGAAGCTACGAGAGGTGCGCAAAAACACATCAATTTTGTGGAAGGTATGAGAGGTGCACAAAAACACAACGACATAGGGGAAAGTGAGCGAGGTGCACGAAAACACAGCGATATAGGGGATGCTATGAGAGGTGCGTGAAAACAGCGATATAGGGTAAGAGATAAGAGGAGCACGAAAACTCAACGATATAGCCGAAGGTATGCAAGGCGCGCGAAAACACAGTGATATAGGGGAAGCTATGAGAGGTGCGTGAAAACAGAACGATATAGGGGAAGGTATGAGAGGTGAGAAAACACAGCTATATAGTGGAAGCTATGGGAGGTGCACGGAAACACAGCGATGTAGGGGAATGTATGAGTGGTGCACGAAAACACAGCGATATATGGGAAGCCATGGGAAGTGCACGACAACAGAGCGATATAGGGAAAGGTATCAGAGGAGTGCGAAAACACAACGATATAGGGGAAGCTATGGGAGGTGTGCGAAAACATGGCGATATAAGGGAAGCTATGGGAGGTGTGCGAAAACATGGCGATATAGGGGACGATACATGAGGTGTTTGAAAACACAGCGATCTAGTGTGCGAAAACATCGCCATATATGGCAAGCTATGAGAGGTGTGCGAAAACAGCGATATAGCGGAAGCTATGGGAGGTATGCGAAAACAGCAATATAGGGGAAGCTATGAAAGCTGCTTGATAACACGGCGATATAGGGGAAGATGTGAGAGGTGCGCGAAAACACGATGATATACGGGAAGCTATAAGAGGTGCGCAAAAACACAGCGAAATAGGGGAAGGTATCAGAGGTGTGCGAAAACACAATGATATTGGGGAATCTATGGGAGATGTGGGAAAACACAGCGATACAGGAGAGGCTATGAGAGGTGCGCGAAAACACAACCATATTGGGGAAGCTATGAGAGGTGCACGAGAACACGGCAATATATGGCAAAGCTATGAGAGGTCAGCAAAACCACTGCGATATAGGAGAAGGTATGAGAGGTGCGTGAAAACACAACGACATAGGGGAAGCTATGCGAGGTGCGCAAAAACACGATATAGCGGAAGCTATGAGAGGTGTGAGAAAACACAGCGATTTCGGGGAAGCTATGAGAGGTGCGTGAAAACACAGTGATTTGGGGGAGGGTATAAGAGGTGCGCGAAATCATTGCGATATATGGAAAGCCATGAGAGGTGCACGAGAAAACAGCAACACAGGGGAGGGTATGATCGGCATGCGAAAACACAGCAATGTAGGGCAACCTATGGGAGGTGCATGAAAACACAGCGATATAGGGGAAGCTATGAGAGGTGTGCAAAAACACAGTGATATATGGGAAGCTATGGGTGGTGTGCAAATACACAGCGATGTAGGGGAGGCTCTGTGAGGTGCGCGAAAAACACAGCGATATAGGGGTAGGTATCAGGGGTGCGCGAAAACAAGGCAATATCGGGGAAGATATGAGAGGTGCCTAAAAACACAGCGATATAGGGGAAGGTATGAAAGGAGCGAAAACACAGCGATATAGGGGAAGGTATCAGATGTGCACGGAAACTGGGAGATATAGGGGAAGCTATGGTAGGTGTGCAAAAACACAGCGATATCGGGGAAGCAGTGGGAGGTGCGCAAAAAAACAGCGATAATGTGGAAGCTATGGAAATGTGCGCGAAAACACAGCTATATATGGGAAGCTTTGGGAGGTGCGCAAAAACGCAGCGATTTAGGGGAATGTATGAGAGATGCGCGAAAACACAGCGATGCAGCGGAAGCTATGGGAGGTGCACGAAAACACAGCCATATCGGGGAATTGATGGGAGAAGCGCAAAAAAACAGCATTGCAGGGAAATCTATGGGAGCTGCGCGAAAACACAGCAATGTTGGAGAAGCTATGGAAAGTGCGTGAAAACACAGCGATAGAGGGGAAGCTCTGAGAGGTGCGCGAAAACACAGCGATATAGGGGAAGCAATGGGAGGTGCGCGAAAACATGACGATGTTGGGGAATCTATGGGAGGTGCACGAGAACTCAGAGATGTAGGGGAAGGTATAAGTGGTATGAGAAAACGTAGCGATATAGGGAAAGGTATGAGAGCATCGAGAAAACATGGCGATATAAGGGAAAGAATGAGAGCTGTGCGAAAACACAGCGATATAGGGGAAGCTACGAGAGGTGCACAGAAACGCAGCGATATAGTGGAAGGTATGAGAGGTGCGCGAAAACACAGCGATATACGGGAAGCAATGGGAGGTGCACGAAAACAGAGCGATATAAGGGAAGGTATGAGAGGTGCGCGAAAACACAGCGATGGAGGGGAAGCTATGCGAGGTGCACCAGATCATGGCAATATGGGGGAAGATATGAGAGGTATGCAAAAACGCAGCGATTTGGGGAAAGCGAAGAGTGGTGCGCGAAAACATCGCAATATATGGGAAGCTACGGGAGATGCGCGAAAACAGAGCAATATAGGGGAAGATATGAGAGGTGTGAGAAAACACAGCGATATAGGGGAAGCTATGGGAGGTGAGTAAAAACACGGCGTTCTGGGAGAAAGTATGAGAGGTGTGCGAAAACACAGTGATGTAGGGGAAGGTATGAGGGGTGCGCGAAAACACAGCGATATATGGGAAGCCAGGGGAGTTGCACAACAACAGAGAGATATAGGGGAAGGTAGCAGAGGTGCGTGAAAACACAGCGATCTAGGGGAAGCTATGAGAGGTCTGCGAAAATATCGCCATATATGGTACGCTATGAGAGGTTTGCAAAAACAGCGATATAGCAGAAGCAGTGGGAGGTATGCGAAAACACAGCAATATAGGGGAAGCTATGAAAGCTGTTTGATAACAGCGATATAGGGAAAGATGTGAGAGGCGCACGAAAACGCGGTGATATAGGGGAAGGTATCAGAGCTGTGCGAAAACACAATGATATTGGGGAAGCTATGGAATGTGCGCAAACACACATCCATATACTTGAAGGTATGAGAGGTGCGCGAAAACACAATGATATAGGGGAAGCTACGGGAGGTGCGCAAAATCACAGCACTATCGGGGAATCTATGGGAGGTGCACGAAAACACAGCGATGTAGGGGAATCTATGTGAGGTGCACCAGAATACGGCAATATGGGGGAAGATATCAGAGGTGCGCAAAAACACAGCAATTTGGAGAAAGCGATGAGAGGTGCGTGAAAACATCACAATATATGGGAAGCTATGAGAGGTACGCAAAAACACGGCGATATAGGGGAAGGTATGAGAGGTCTGCAAAAAAACGCGTTATAGGGGCAGGTATGAGAGTTGCGTGAAAACACATCGATACAGGGGAAGCTACGAGAGGTGCGCAAAAACACATCAATTTTGTGGAAGGTATGAGAGGTGCACAAAAACACAACGACATAGGGGAAAGTGAGCGAGGTGCACGAAAACACAGCGATATAGGGGATGCTATGAGAGGTGCGTGAAAACAGCGATATAGGGTAAGAGATAAGAGGAGCACGAAAACTCAACGATATAGCCGAAGGTATGCAAGGCGCGCGAAAACACAGTGATATAGGGGAAGCTATGAGAGGTGCGTGAAAACAGAACGATATAGGGGAAGGTATGAGAGGTGAGAAAACACAGCTATATAGTGGAAGCTATGGGAGGTGCACGGAAACACAGCGATGTAGGGGAATGTATGAGTGGTGCACGAAAACACAGCGATATATGGGAAGCCATGGGAAGTGCACGACAACAGAGCGATATAGGGAAAGGTATCAGAGGAGTGCGAAAACACAACGATATAGGGGAAGCTATGGGAGGTGTGCGAAAACATGGCAATATAAGGGAAGCTATGGGAGGTGTGCGAAAACATGGCGATATAGGGGACGATACATGAGGTGTTTGAAAACACAGCGA
Organism: Mobula birostris; assembly: GCF_030028105.1. Taxonomy (NCBI): domain Eukaryota; kingdom Metazoa; phylum Chordata; class Chondrichthyes; order Myliobatiformes; family Myliobatidae; genus Mobula; species Mobula birostris. The sequence goes on from NW_027275731.1 coordinate 36,215, forward strand.
TCTAGTGTGCGAAAACATCGCCATATATGGCAAGGTATGAGAGGTGTGCGAAAACAGCGATATAGCGGAAGCTATGGGAGGTATGCGAAAACAGCAATATAGGGGAAGCTATGAAAGCTGCTTGATAACACGGCGATATAGGGGAAGATGTGAGAGGTGCGCGAAAACACGATGATATACGGGAAGCTATAAGAGGTGCGCAAAAACACAGCGAAATAGGGGAAGGTATCAGAGGTGTGCGAAAACACAATGATATTGGGGAATCTATGGGAGATGTGGGAAAACACAGCGATACAGGAGAGGCTATGAGAGGTGCGCGAAAACACAACCATATTGGGGAAGCTATGAGAGGTGCACGAGAACACGGCAATATATGGCAAAGCTATGAGAGGTCAGCAAAACCACTGCGATATAGGAGAAGGTATGAGAGGTGCGTGAAAACACAACGACATAGGGGAAGCTATGCGAGGTGCGCAAAAACACGATATAGCGGAAGCTATGAGAGGTGTGAGAAAACACAGCGATTTCGGGGAAGCTATGAGAGGTGCGTGAAAACACAGTGATTTGGGGGAGGGTATAAGAGGTGAGAAAACACAGCTATATAGTGGAAGCTATGGGAGGTGCACGGAAACACAGCGATGTAGGGGAAGGTATGAGTGGTGCACAAAAACACGGCGAAAAACGGGAAGCTATGAGAGGTCCCTGAAAACATGGCGATATAGGGGAAGTTATGTGAGTTGCTTGATAACACAGCGATATAGGAGAAGTAATGAGATCTGCGTGAAAACACGGTGATATAGGGGAAGCTATGCGAGGTGAGCGAAAACACAGCGCTATAGGGGAAGCCTTGGGAGGTGCGTGAAATCACAGTGATATCGGGGAAGGGATGAGAGGTGCATGAACACAGCGATATAGCGGAAGCTACAGGAGGTGCGCGAAAACATAGCGATGTAAGGGAATGTATGGGAGGTGCGTGAAAATACTGCGATATAGGGGAAGGTATGAGATGTGTGAGAAAACACAGCAATATAGGGGAAGGTATGGGAGGTGCGTGAAAAAACGGCGATATAGGGGAAGCTATGGGAGGTGCGCGAAAACACAGCGATATAGGGGAATGTATGGGAGATGCATGAAAACACGGCGATATTGGGGAAGGTATGCGAGGTGCGCGAAAACACAAAAATATAGGGGAAGCTATGCCAGCTGCGCGAAAACACAGCAATATCGGGGAAGTTATGAGAGGTGCCAGAAAACAGATTGATATAGTGGAAGGTATGAGAGGTGTGAAAAAACACAACGATTTGGGCGAATCTATGAGAGGTGCACGAAAATATTGCAATATATAGAAACCTATGAGAGGTGCACGAGAACACAGCAATAGAGGGGAAGCTATGAGAGGTGCGCGAAAAAACTGCTATATATGGGAAGCTACGGGAGGTGTGTGAAAACGGCGATGTAGGGGAAGCAACGAGAGGTGTGTGAAAAATCATGGATATAGTGGGAGGATTGAGAGGTGCGTGAAACACAGCGATATATCGGAAGCTATGGGAGGTGCCCGAGAACACAACAATGTAGGTGAAGCTATGAGAGCTGCGCGAAAACAAGGCAAGGTCGGGGAAACTATGAAAGGTACGGAAAAACATGGGGATATAGGGGAAGCTATGGAAGGTGCGCAAAAACATGGCATTATAGGGGAAGGTATGAGAGGTGCGCGAAAACAGCAATACAGGGGAAGGTATCAGAGGTGCGCGAAAACACAGCGGTGCAGGGGAAGCTATGAGCGGTGCGCGAAAACACAGCGATATTGGGGAAGCTATGGGTGGTGCACGAAAACACAACGATATAGGGGAAGCTCTGAGAGATGCGTGAAAACACAGCAATATAGGGGAAGGTATGAGAGGGGCACCAAAACAGAGCGATATAGGGGAAGGTATGAGTGGCTCGCGAAAACACATCGATATAGGGGAAGCTCCGAGAGCTGCCTGAAAAAACATCGACATAGGGGAAGGTATGCGAGGTGCGCAAAAGCACAGCGACATATGGGAAGCTATGAGAGGTGCACGAAAACACGGCGATATACGTGAAGGTATGAGAGGTGCATGAAAACACATCGATATAGGGGAAGGTATGAGAGATGAGCGACAACTCAGCTAAAAAGGGGAAGGTATGAGAGGCACGTGAGAACATGGCGATACCGGCAGAGCTAAGAGAGGTGTGCAAAAACACTGCGATATTTGGGAATCTATACAAGCTGCGCGAAAACACAGCGATATCGGGGAAGTTATGAGAAGTGCCAGAAAACACATCGATATAGGGGAAGCTACGAGAAGTGTGCGAAAACACAGCGATATAGTGGAAGGTATGAGAGGTTCGCAAAAACACAGCGATATTTTGGAAGCTATGGGAGGTGCATGAAAACAGAGCGAGAAAGGGGAAGGTATGAGTGGTGTGAGACATCACAGCAATATAGGGGGAGCTATGGGAGGTGCATGAAAAGACGGCGATATATGGAGAAGGTGTGCGAAAACATAGTGGTGGTGGTGAAGCTATGTGAGGTGCGCGAAAACACAGCGATTTGCGGGAAGCTATGAGAGGTACGCTAAAACATTGCAATATATGGAAAGCTATGAGAGGTGCGCGAAAACACAGCGACATAGGGGAAGCTATGGGAGGTGCGTGAAAACTCAGCGATATAGGGGTACGTATGTGTGGTGCATGAAAACACAGTGATATAGGGGAAGGTATCAGAGGTGCGTGAAAGCACAGCGATACGGGCGAATCTATGGGAGGTGTGCGAAAACACAGTGATATAGTGGATGGTGTGATAGGCACGCGAAATCACAGCGATATATGGGAAGCTATGGAGGTGCGTTAAAACACAGCGAAATAGGGGAAGTTATGAGAGATGCTCAAAAACACAGTGATATAGTGGAAGGAATGAGAGGTGCGCGAAAACACAGCGATATATGGGAAGATATGGGGGTTGCACGAAAACAGAGCGATATAGGGGAAGGTATGAGAGGTGTTGGAAAACAGAGCGATATAGGGGATAGTATGGGAGGTGCGTGAAAACACGGCGATATAGGAGAAGGTCTGAGAGGTGTGAGAAAACACAGCAATATAAGGGAAGCTATGGGACGTGCTTGAAAACACGCCCAAAATAGGAGAAGGTATGAGAGGTGCGCGAAAACAGAGTAACGTAGGGGAAGCTATGCGAGGTGCGCCAGAACGCGGCGATATAGGGGAAGCCAAGAGAGGTGCGCAAAAACACAGCGATTTGGGGGAATCTTTGAGAGGTGCGCAAAAACACGGTGAAAAATGGGAAGCTATGGGAGGTCCATGAAAACAGGGCGATATAGCGGAAGTGATGGGAGGTGTGTTAAAACACTGCAATATAGGGGAAGGTATGAGAGGTGCGCGAAAACACAGTGATAAAGGGGAAGCTGTGGGAGGTGCGCGAAAACACGGCGATATACATGAAGGTATGAGAGGTGCATGAAAACACATCGATATAGGGGAAGCTACGAGCGATGCGCGAAAACACAGCGATATAGTGCAAGGTATGAGAGGTGCGCGAAAACACAGCGAAATATGGGAAGCTATGGGAGTTGCAATAAAACAGAGCGAGGAAGGGGAAGGTATGAGAGGTGTCAGAAAACACGGCGATATAGGAGAAGGTCTGAGAGGTGTGAAAAAACACAGCAATATAGAGGAAGCTATGGGACGTGCGTGAAAACACGGCCAAAATAGGAGAAGTTATGAGAGGTGTGCGAATACAGAGCACCGTAGGGGAAGGTATGCGAGGTGCGCCAGAACGCGGAGATATAGGGGAAGCTAAGAGAGGTGCACAAAAAAAACAACGATTTGGGGGAAACTGTGAGAGGCGCATGAAAACTCGGCGAAAAATGGGAAGCTACGCGAGGTCCGTGAAAAAAGGGCGATATAGCGGAAGTGATGAGAGGTGCACGAGAGTAGACCAACATAGGGGAAGCTATGGGAGATGTGTGAAAACTGAGCAATATAGGGGAAGTTATGAGAGCTGCTTGATGACACAGCGATATAGCAGAAGATAAGAGATGTGCATGAAAATGCGGTGATATAGGGGATACTATGAGAGGTGAACAATAACACAATGATATAGGGGAAGCCTTGGGAGGTGCGCGAAATCACAGTGATATTGGGGAAGGGATCAGAGGTTCGTGAAAACACAGCGATATAGAGGAAGGTATGTGAGGTGCGCAAAAACACAGCGATATATGGGAAGCTATGAGAGGTGCGTGAAAAAACATCGATATAGTGGAAGGTAAGAGAGGTGTGCGAAAACACAACGATATAGGGGAAGGTATGGGAAATGCACAAAAACACAGCGATATATGGGAAGCTATGAGAGGTGCGCGTAAACACGGTGATATAGGGAAAGGTGTGAGAGGTCCGCGAAAACACAGTGATATAGGGGAAGCTCTGGGAGGTGCGTGAAAACACGTCGATATAGGGGAAGGTATGAGAGATGAGCGACAACTCAGCTAAAAAGGGGAAGGTATGAGAGGTGCGTGAGAACATGGCGATATAGGCAAAGCTATGAGAGGTGGTCAAAAACACAGCGATATAAGGAAACTAGGAGAAGTGCGCGAAAATACAGTGATATAGTGGAAGGTATGAGAGGTGCACGAAAACACAGCAATATATGGGAAGCTATGGGAGGTGCATAACAACACGGCAATATAGGGGAAAGTATGAGAGGTGCGCAAAAACACAATGATATAAGGGAAGGTATCAGAGGTGCGTGAAAGCACAGTGATACAGGGGAATCTATGGGAGGTGTGCGAAAACACAGTGATATAGTGGATGGTGTGATAGGCACGCAAAAACACAGCGATATACGGGAAGCTATGGAGGTGAGCTAAAACACGGCGAAATAGGGGAAGGTATGAGAGGTGTGCAAAAAGCATAGTGATGTATGGGAAGCTATGGGAGATGCACGAAAACAGGGCGATATAGGGGAAGGTATGAGAGGTGTGAGAAAACAGAGTGATATAGGGGACGGTATGGGAGGCGCGTGAAAACACGGCGAAATAGCAGAAGGTCTGAGAGGTGCGAGAAAACAGAGCGACGTAGGGGAAGCTATGCGAGGTGCACCAGAACATGGCGATATAGGGGAAGCTAAGAGAGGTGCACAAAACACAGCGATTTGTGGAAATCTATGAGAGGCGCGCGAAAACTCGTTGAAAAATGGGAAGCTGTGCGAGGTCCGTGAAATCAGGGCAATATAGAGGAAGTGATGAGAGATGCACGAGAGCACAGCGACATAGGAGAAGCTATGGGAGATGCGTGAAAACTGAGCAATATAGGGGAAGTTATGAGAGGTGCGCGAAAACATGGCCATATAGAGGAAGGTATCAAAGGTGCATGAAAGCACAGCGATACAGGGGAATCTATGGGAGGTGTGCGAAAACACAGCAATATAGAGAATGGTGTGATAGGCACTCGAAAACACAGCGATATTTGGGAAGCTATGGAGGTGCGATAAAAAACGGTGAAATAGGGGAAGGTATGAGAGGTGCGCAAAAACACAACGATATAGTGGAAGGTATGAGAGGTGCGTGAAAACAGAGAGATATAGGAGAAGGTCTGAGAGGTGTGAGAAAACACAGCAATATAGGGGAAGCTATGGAGGTGCATTAAATCACGGTGAAATAGGGGAAGTTATGAGAGGTGCACAAAAACACAGCGATGCAGGGGAAGTTATGAGATGTGCGTGAAAACACATCGATATAGGGGAAGGTATGAGAGGTTTGAGAAAACACAGCAATATAGGGTTAGCTGTGGGACGTGCATGAAAACACGGCCAAAATAGGAGAAGGTATGAGAAGTGCGCGAAAAAAGAGCGACGTAGGGGAAGCTATGCGTGGTGCGCCAGAACGTGGCGATATAGGGGAAGCTAAGAGAGGTGAGCAAAAACACAGCGATTTGGGGGAATCTATGAGAGGTGCGCGAAAACATCGCAATATATGGGAAGCTATGAGTGTTGCGCGAAAACACAGTGATATAGGGGAAGTTATGGGATGTGCGCAAAAGCACGGTGATATGGGGGAATCTATAAGAGGCACCGAAAACTCAGTGAAAAATGGGAAGCTATGGGAGGTCCGTGAAAACAAGGCGATATAGCGGAAGTGATGAGAGGTGCACCAGAGCACAGCGACATAGGGGAAGCTGTGGGAGGTGCGCAAAAACACAGCGATATAGGGGAATGAATGGGAGTTGCGTTAAAACACTGCGATATAGGGAAAGGTATGAGAGGTGCATGAAAACACAACGATTTGGGGGAATCTATAAGAGGTGCCGAAAACTTGGCGAAAAATGGGAAGCTATGGGAGGTCCCTGAAAACAGGGCGATATAGCGGAAGTGATGAGAGGTGCACCAGAGCACAGCGACATAGGAGAAGCTGTGGGAGGTGCGTGAAAACACAGCAATATAGGGGAATGAATGGGAGGCACGCGAAAACACTGCGATATAGGGGAAGGTATGAGCGGGGCGCGAAAACACAGTGATATAGGGGAAGCTATGAGTGTTGCGCTAAAACACAGCGATATAGGGGAATTTATGGGAGGTGCGCAAAAGTACGGCGATTTGGGGGAATCTATAAGAGGCACCGAAAACTCGGCGAAAAATGGGAAGCTATGGGAGGTCCGTGAAAACAGGGCGATATAGCGGAAGTGATGAGAGGCGCACAAGAGTACAGCGACATAGGGGAAGCTGTGGGAGGTGCGCGAAAACGCAGCGATATAGGGGAATGAATGGGAGGTGCATTAAAACACTGTTATATAGGGGATGGTATGAGAGGTGCGCGAAAACACAGTGATATAGGGGAAGGTATGAGAGGTGCATGAAAACACAGCGATTTGGGTGAATCTATAAGAGGCGCCGAAAACTTGGCAAAAAATAGAAAGCAATGGGAGGTCTGTGTAAACAGGGCGATATAGCGGAAGTGATGAGAGGTGCACCAGAGCATAGCGACATAGGAGAAGCTGTGGGAGGTGCGCGAAAACACAGCGATATAGGGGAATGAATGGGAGGTGCGTTAAAACACTGCTATATAGGGGATGGTACGAGAGGTGCACGAAAACACAGTGATATAGGGGAAGGTATGAGAGGTTCGCGAAAACACAGCGAAATATGGGAAGCTATGGGAGGTGCACGAAAACACAGCGAGAAAGGAAAAGGTGTGAGAGGTGTCAGAAACACAGCAATATAGGAGAAGGTATAAGAGTTTCGTGAAAACACAGCGATGTAGGCGAAGCTATGCGAGGTGTGCCCTAGAACACGGCGATATAGGAGAAGAAATTAGATGTGCGCGAAAACACAACGATATAGGGGAAGCTATGGGAGGTGCGTGAAAACACGATGATATAGGAGAAAATCTGAGAGGCGTGAGAAAACACAGCAATATAGGGTTAGCTGTGGGACGTGCGTGAAAACACGGCCAAAAAAGGAGAAGGTATGAGAGGTGCGTGAAAAAAGAGCGACGTAGGGGAAGCTATGCGAGGTGCGCCAGAATGCGGCTATATAGGGGAAGCTAAGAGAGGTGTGAAAATACACAGCGATTTGGGGGAATCTATGAGAGGTGCGCGAAAACATCGCAATATATGGGAAGCTATGAATGTTGCGCGAAAACACAGTGATATAGGGGAATGTATGGGAGGTGCGCGAAAACACAGCGATGTAGGGGAAGATATGGGAGGTGCATGAAAACGCAGTGATATAGGGGAATGTATGGGAGATGCACGAAAACACAGCGAGAAAGGAGAAGGTGTGAGAGGTGTCAGAAACACAGCAATATAGGAGAAGGTATGAGAGATTCGTGAAAACACAGCGATGAAGGCGAAGCCATGCGAGGTGTGCCCTAGAACACGGCGATATAGGAGAAGATATTAGATGTGTGCGAAAACACAGCGACATAGCGGAAGCTATGGGAGGTGCACGAAAACACAGCGATATAGGGGAATGTATGGGAGGTGTGTGAAAACACAGCGATGTAGGGGAAGATATGGGAGGTGCATGAAAACGCAGTGATATAGGGGAATGTATGGGAGGTGCGTGAAAACACAGCGATGTAGGGGAAGATATGGGAGGTGCATGAAAACGCAGTGATATAGGCGAAGTTATGAGCGGTGCGTGAAAACACATCGATATAGGGGAAGCTATGAGAGGTGTGCGAAAACACAGCGATATAGTGCAAGGTGTGAGAGGTGCGCGAAAACACAGCGATATATGGGAAGCTATGGGAGATGCACGAAAACAGAGTGATAGAGGGGAAGGTATGAGAGGTGTGAGAAAACACAGCAATATAGAGTTAGCTATGGGACGTGCGTGAAAACAGGGCCAAAATAGGAGAAGGTATGAGAGGTGCGCGAAAGGAGATCGACGTAGGGGAAGCTATGCGAGGTGCGCCAGAACGCGGCGATATAGGGGAAGCTAAGAGAGGTGCGCAAAAACACAGCGGTTTGGGGGAATCTATGAGAGGTGCGCGAAAACATGGCGATAAATGGGAAACTCTGGGAGGTGCATGACAACATGGCGATATAGGGGAAGGTATGAGAGGTGCTTGAAAACACAACGATATAGAGGAAGGTATCAGAGGTGCATGAAAGCACAGCAATACAGGGGAATCTATGGGAGGTGTGCGAAAACACAGCGATATAGAGGATGGTGTGATAGGCACTCGAAAACACAGCGATATTTGGGAAGCTATGGAGGTGCATTAAAACACGGCGAAATAGGGGAAGGTATGAGAGGTGCGCAAAAACACAGTGATATAGTGGAAGGTATGAGAGGTGCGTGAAAACAGAGCAATATAGGAGAAGGTCTGAGAGGTGTGAGAAAACACAGCAATATAGGGGAAGCTATGGAGGTGCGTTAAATCACGGCGAAATAGGGGAAGTTATTGGAGGTGCACAAAAGCACAGCGATGCAGGGGAAGATATGGGAGGTGCATGAAAACACAGCGATATAGGCGAAGTTATGAGAAGTGCGTGAAAACACATTGATATAGGGAAGCTATGAGAGGTGCGTGAAAACACAGCGATATATGGGAAGCTATGGGAGATGCACGAAAACAGAGCAATATAGGGGAAGATATGAGAGGTTTGAGAAAGCACAGCAATATAGGGGAAGCTATGGGAGGTGCATGAAAACACGATGATATAGGAGAAGGTATGAGAGGTGTGAGAAAACACAGCAATATAGGGTTAGCTGTGGGACGTGCGTGATAACACGGCCAAACTAGGAGAAGGTATGAGAAATGCGCGAAAACAGAGCGACGTAGGGGAAGCTATGCGAGGTGCGCCAGAACGCGGCGATATAGGGGAAGCCGAGAGAGGTGCGCAAAAACACAGCGATTTTGGGGAATCTTTGAGAGGCGCGCAAAAACACGGCGAAAAATGGGAAGCTATGGGAGGTCCGTGAAAACAGAGCGATATAGCGGAAGTGATGGGAGGTGTGTTAAAACACTGCAATATAGGAGAAGGTATGAGAGGTGCGCGAAAACACAGTGATATAGGGGAAGCTGTGGGAGGTCCGTGAAAACACAGTGATATAGGGGAAGACATGAGAGGTGCGCAAAAACACAGCGATATATGGGAAGCTATGGGAGGTGCACGAAAACAGAGCGAGAAAGGGGAAGGCATGAGTGGTGTGAGAAAACACAGCAATGTAGGGGAGGCTATGGGAGGTGCGTGAAAAAATGGCGATATATGGGGAAGGTATGAGAGATGTGCGAAAACATAGTGGTGGAGGTGAAGCTATGCGAGGTGCAGGAAAACACAGTGATATAGGGGAAGCTATGAGAGGCACGCGAAAACACAGCGATTTGGGGGAAGCTATGAGAGGTGTGCGAAAACATTGCAATATATGGAAAGCTATGAGAGGTGCACGAGAACATATCGATAGAAGGGAACCTATGAGAGGTGCGCGATAACACAGCGATATAGCGGAATGTATGAGAGTGCATGAAACACGGTGATATAGGAGAAGCTATGGGAAGTGCGTGAACACACGGCGATATACGTGTAGGTATGAGTGGTGCTTGAAAACACGTCGATATAGGGGAAGCGATGGGGGTGCGTGAAAATGCAGCAATGTAGGGGACGGCATGAGAGGTGCGCAAAAACACAACGGTATAGGGGAAGGAATCAGAGGTGCCGGAAAACACAGCGATATAGGGGAAGGCTTGGGAGGTGCGCGAAATCACAGAGATATTGGGGAAGGGATGAGAGATGCGTGAAAACACAGCGATATAGGAGAAGCTATGGGAGGTGCGCGAAAACAGAGCAATATAGGAGAAGGTCTGAGAGGTGTGAGAAAACACAGCAATATAGGGGAAGCTATGGAGGTGCGTTAAATCACGGCGAAATAGGGGAAGTTATTGGAGGTGCACAAAAGCACAGCGATGCAGGGGAAGATATGGGAGGTGCATGAAAACACAGCGATATAGGTGAAGTTATGAGAAGTGCGTGAAAACACATTGATATAGGGAAGCTATGAGAGGTGCGTGAAAACACAGCGATATATGGGAAGCTATGGGAGATGCACGAAAACAGAGCGATATAGGGGAAGATATGAGAGGTTTGAGAAAGCACAGCAATATAGGGGAAGCTATGGGAGGTGCATGAAAACACGATGATATAGGAGAAGGTATGAGAGGTGTGAGAAAACACAGCAATATAGGGTTAGCTGTGGGACGTGCGTGATAACACGGCCAAAATAGGAGAAGGTATGAGAAATGCGCGAAAACAGAGCGACGTAGGGGAAGCTATGCGAGGTGCGCCAGAACGCGGCGATATAGGGGAAGCCGAGAGAGGTGCGCAAAAACACAGCGATTTGGGGGAATCTTTGAGAGGCGCGCAAAAACAGGGCGAAAAATGGGAAGCTATGGGAGGTCCGTGAAAACAGAGCGATATAGCGGAAGTGATGGGAGGTGTGTTAAAACACTGCAATATAGGAGAAGGTATGAGAGGTGCGCGAAAACACAGTGATATAGGGGAAGCTGTGGGAGGTGCACGAAAACACGGCGATATACATGAAGGTAGGAGAGGTGCATGAAAACACATCGATATAGGGGAAGCTACGAGTGATGTGCGAAAACACAGCGATATAGTGCAAGGTATGAGAGGTGCGCGAAAACACAGCGAAATATGGGAAGCTATGGGAGTTGCACGAAAACAGAGCGAGGAAGGGGAAGGTATGAGAGGTGTCAGAAAACACGGCGATATAGGAGAAGGTCTGAGAGGTGTGAAAAAACACAGCAATATAGAGGAAGCTATGGGACGTGCGTGAAAACACGGCCAAAATAGGAGAAGTTATGAGAGGTGCGCGAATACAGAGCAATGTAGGGGAAGGTATGCGAGGTGCACCAGAACGCAGCGATATAGGGGAAGCTAAGAGAGGTGCACAAAAACACAACGATTTGGGGGAATCTATGAGAGGCGCGTGAAAACTTGACGAAAAATGGGAAGCTACGCGAGGTCCGTGAAAAAAGGGCGATATAACGGAAGTGATGAGAGGTGCACGAGAGCAGAGCAACATAGGGGACGCTATGGGAGATGCGTGAAAACTGAGCAATATAGAGGAAGTTATGAGAGCTGCTTGATGACACAGCGATATAGCAGAAGATAAGAGATGTGCGTGAAAACGCGGTGATATAGTGGATACTATGAGAGGTGAACAAAAGCACAATGATATAGGGGAAGCCTTGGGAGGTGCGCGAAATCACAGTGATATTGGGAAAGGGATCAGAGGTGCGTGAAAACACAGCGATATAGAGGAAGGTATGCGAGGTGCGCAAAAACACAGCGATATATGGGAAGCTATGAGAGGTGCGTGAAAGTACATCGATATAATGGAAGGTAAGAGAGGTGTGCGAAAACACAACGATATAGAGGAAGGTATGCGAGGTGCGCAAAAACACAGCGATATGTGGGAAGCTATGAGAGATGCGCGTAAACACGGTGATATAGGGGAAGACATGAGAGGTGCCCGAAAACACAACGATATAGGGGAAGCTACGAAAGGTGCGCGAGAACACAGCGATATAGTGGAAGGTATGAGAGGTGCGCAAAAAGACAGCGATATATGGGAAGCTATGAGAGGTGCGCGTAAACACGGTGATATAGGGGAAGACATGAGAGGTGCCCGAAAACACAACGATATAGGGGAAGCTACGAAAGGTGCGCGAGAACACAGCGATATAGTGGAAAGTATGAGAGGTGCGCAAAAACACAGCGATATATGGGAAGCTATGAGAGGTGCACGAAAACAGAGCGAGAAAGCGGAAGGCATGAGTGGTGTGAGAAAACACAGCAATATAGGGGGAGCTATGGGAGGTGCATGAAAACACGGTGATAAAGGAGAAGCTATGGGAGATGCGTGAACACACGGCGATATACGTGTACGTATGAGTGGTGCTTGAAAACACGTCAATATAGGGGAAGCGAGAGTGCGCGAAAATGCAGCGATGTAGAGGACGGCATGAGAGGTGCGTGAAAACACAGTGATGCAGGGGAAGGTATGAGATGTGTGCAAAAGCACAACGGTATAGGGGAAGGGATGAGAGGTGCGTGAAAACACAGCGATATAGCAGAAGCTATGGGAGGTGCGCAAAAACACAGCCAAATGGTTGAATATATGGGAGGTGCGTTAAAACACATCGATATAGGGGAAGCTACGAGAGGTGTGTGAAAACACAGCGATATAGTGGAAGGTATGAGAGGTACGCGAAAACACAGCGATATATAGGAAGCTATGGGAGGTGCACGAAAACAGAGCGTGAATGGAGCAGGTATGAGAGGTGTGAGAGAACACAGCAATATAGGGGAAGCTATGGGAGGTGCGTGAAAACACGGTGATAAAGGAGAAGCTATGGGAGATGCGTGAACACACGGCGATATACGTGTACGTATGAGTGGTGCTTGAAAACACGTCAATATAGGGGAAGCGAGAGTGCGCGAAAATGCAGCGATGTAGGGAACGGCATGAGAAGTGCGTGAAAACACAGTGATACAGGGAAAGTTATGAAATGTGTGCAAAAGCACAACGGTATAGGGGAAGGGATGAGAGGTGCGTGAAAACAGAGAGATATAGGAGAAGGTCTGAGAGGTGTGAGAAAACACAGCAATATAGGGGAAGCTATGGGAGGTGCGTGAATGTACGGCGATATAACAGAAGGTATGAGAGGTGGGCGAAAACACAGCGATGTAAGGGAAGCGATGCGAGGTGCGCCAGAACACGGCGATATAGGGGACGGTATGAGAGGTGTGCAAAAACACAACGATATAAGGGAAGGTATCAGAGGTGCGTGAAAGCACAGCGATACAGGGGAATCTATGGGAGGTGTGCGAAAACACAGTGATATAGTGGATGGTGTGATAGGCACGTGAAAACACAGCGATAGATGGGAAACTATGGAGGTGAGCTAAAACACGGCGAAATAGTGGAAGGTATGAGAGGTACGCGAAAACACAGTGATATATAGGAAGCTATGGGAGGTGCACGAAACCACGGCGATGTACATGAAGGTATGAGAGGTGCGTGAAAACACGTCGATATAGGGGAAGTTATGAGAGATGAGCGAAAATTCAGCTAAAAAGAGGAAAGTATGAGAGGTGCGTGAGAACATGGCGATATAGGCAAAGCTATGAGATGTGAGCAAAAACACAGCGATATAGGGGAAGACATGAGAGGTGCCCGAAAACACAACGATATAGGAGAAGCTACGAAAGGTGCGCGAGAACACAGCGATATAGTGGAAGGTATGAGAGGTGCGCAAAAACACAGCGATATATGGGAAGCTATGAGAGGTGCGCGTAAACACGGTGATATAGGGGAAGGTATGAGAGGTGCGTGAAAACACAGCAATATAGGAGAAGCTATGGGAGGTGCATGAAAACAGAGCGAAATAGTTGAATATATGGGAGGTGCGTTAAAACACATCGATATAGGGGAAGCTACGAGAGGTGTGTGAAAACACAGCGATATAGTGGAAGGTAAGAGAGGTGTGCGAAAACACAACGATATAGGGGAAGGTATGCGAGGTGTGCAAAAACACAGCGATATATGGGAAGCTATGAGAGGTGCGCGTAAACACGGTGATATAGGGGAAGGTATGAGAGGTGCGTGAAAACACAACGATATAGCAGAAGCTATGGGAGGTACGCGAAAACACAGCGATATAGTTGAATGTATGGGAGGTGTGTTAAAACACATCGATATAGGGGAAGCTACAAGAGGTGTGTGAAAACACAGCGATATAGTGGAAGGTATGAGAGGTACGTGAAAACACAGCAATATATAGGAAGCTATGGGAGGTGCACGAAAACAGAGCGAGAAAGGAGCAGGTATGAGAGGTGTGAGAGAACACAGCAATATAGGGGAAACTATGGGAGGTGCGTGAAAGTACGGCGATATAGCAGAAGGTATGAGAGACGCGCGAAAACTCATTGAAAAATGGGAAGCTGTGCGAGGTCCGTGAAATTAGGGCAATATAGAGGAAGTGATGAGAGATGCACGAGAGCACAGCGACATAGGAGAAGCTATGGGAGATGCGTGAAAACTGAGCAATATAGGGGAAGTTATGAGAGCTGCTTGATGACACAGCGATATAGGAGAAGATATGAGATGTGTGCAAAAACACGGTGATATAGGGGAAGATATGAGAGGTGCACGAAAACAGAGCGAGAAAGGGGAAGGTATGAGTAGTGTGAGAAAACACAGCAATGTAGGGGGAGCTAAGGGAGGTGTGTGAAAAAACGGCGATATATGGAGAAGGTATGAGAGGTGTGCGAAAACATAGTGGTGGAGGTGAAGCTATGCGAGGTGCGCGAAAACACGGTGATATAGGGGAAGCTATGAGAGGTGCACGAAAACACAGCGATATAGTTGAATGCATGGGAGGTGTGTTAAAACACTTCGATATAGGGGAAGGTATGAGAGATGCGCGAAAACAGTGCGATATACTGGAAGGTATGAGAGGTACGTGAAAACAGCGATATATGGGAAGCTATGGGAGGTGCACGAAAACAGAGCAAGAAAGGGGCAGGTATGAGAGGTGTGAGAGAACACAGCAATATAGGGGAAGCTAAGGGAGGTGCGTGAAAACACGGCGATCTAGGAGAAGGTATGAGCGGTGCACGAAAACACAGCGATGTAAAGGAAGCTATGCGAGTTGCGCCAGAACACGGCGATATAGGGGAAGTTATGAGAGGTGCGCAAAAGCAAGGCAATAAATGGGAAGCTCTCGGAGGTGCATGACAACACGGCGATATAGGGGAAGGTATGAGAGGTGCGCGAAAACACAACGATATAAGGGAAGGTATCAGAGGTGCGTGAAAGCACAGCGATACAGGGGAATCTATGGGAGGTGTGCGAAAACACAGCGATATAGTGGATGGTGTGACAGGCACGCGAAAAAACAGCGATATATGGGAAACTATGAGGGTGAGTTAAAACACGGCGAAATAAGGGAAGTTATGAGAGGTATGCAAAAAACACAGTTATATAGTGGAAGGTATGAGAGGTGCACAAAATCACAGTGATATATGGGAAGGTATGGGAGATGCACGAAAACAGAGCGATTTAGGGGAAGGTATGAGAGGTGCGCGAAAACACAGTGATATAGGGGAAGGTATGAGACTTGCGTGAAAACACAGTCTCTTATATGGGAAATTATGGGAGGAGCGCGAAAGCTCGGCGATTTTGGGGAATCTATAAGAGACGCCGAAAACTCGGCGAAAAATGGGA
>NW_027275732.1:0-160074 GCF_030028105.1 Mobula birostris
CACCAATCACATCCCCCTGTTGCATCTCCTCCTTCCCTTTCTCCCAATATCCACTCTCCACTCCTTTTCCTCCCATCATCTCCCCCTGGTGCCTCTCCTCCTTCCCGTTCTCCCAAAGTCCACTCCTCTCCTTCTCCACCCATCACCTCCCGCTGATGCCTCCCCTCCTTACCTTCGTCCCAATGTCAACTTCTCCCCTTTTCCACCCATTATCTCCCGCTGCTTCCTTCCCTTTCTCCCAATGTCGACTCTCCTCCCCTTTTCCACCAACCAACTCCCCATGATGCCTCTCCTCCTTCCCTTTCTCCCAATATCCACTCTCCTCCCAATTTCCACCCATCACCTCCCGCTGGGTCCACTCCTCCTTTCCTTTATCCCAATGTCCACTCTCCTCCCCTTTTCCACCCACCAACTCCCCCTGGTGTCTCTCTTCCATGCCTTTCTCCCAATGTCCACTCTCCTCCCCTTTTCCACCCGTCACCTCCCCCTGGTGCCTTTCCTCCTTCCCTTTCTTCCAATGTCCACTCTCCTCTCCTTTTCCACCAATCACCTCCCCCTGGTTCCTCTCCTCCTTCCCCTTCTCCCAAAGTCCACTCCTCTACTTTTCCTCCCATCACCTCCTTTTTCTCCCAATGTCAACTACTCTCCTTCTCCAACCTTCACCTCCCACTGATGCCTCTCCTCCTTTCCTTTCTCCCATTGTCCACCCTCCTCTCCTTGTCCATCCATCACCTCCCCCTGGTGCCTCTCCTCCTTCCCTTTCTCCCAATGTCCACTCCTCACCATTTCCACCCATCACCTCCCACTGATCCGTCTCCTCTTTCCCTTTCTCCCATTGTCGACTCTCCTGCCCTTTTCCACCCATCAACTCCACCTGGTGCCTCTCCTCCTGTCCTTTCTTCCAATGTCCACTCTCCTCTCCTTTTCCACCCATCACATACCCCTAGTTCCTCTCCTCCTTCCATTTCTCCCTATATACACTCTCCTCCCCGTTTCCACCCATCACTTCCCGGTAGTTCCATTCCTCCTTCCCTTTCTCCCAATGTCCACTCTCCTCCCGTTTTCCACCCACCAACTCCCCCTGGTCCCCCTCCTCCTTCCCTTTCTCCCAATTTCCACTCTCCTCTCCTTTTCCACACATCACCTCCGCCTGGCGCCTCTCCTCCTTCCTTTTTTCCCAATGTCCCCTCTCTTCTGCTTTTCCCCACCCATCACATCCCCTTGTTGCATCTCCTCCTTCCCTTTCTCCCAATGTCCACTCTCCTCTCCTTTTCCTCCAATCACCTCCCCCGGTACCTCTCCTCCGTCCCTTTCTCCCATTGTCCACACTCCTCCCCTTTTCCACCAATCACCTTCCCCTGGTGCCTCTCCTCCTTCCCTTTCTCCCAATGTCCACTCCTCTCCTTCTCCACCCATCACCTCCCCCGATGCCTCTCCTCCTTCCCTTTCTCCCAATGTCCACTGTCCTCCCCATTTCCACCCATCACCTCCCGCTGGGTCCACTCCTGCTTCCCTTTATCCCAATGTCCACTCTCCTCCTCTTTTCCACCCACCAACTCCCTCTGGTGTCTCCCCTCCTTGCCTTTCTCCCAATGTCCACTCTCCTCTCCTTTTCCACCCATCACCTCCCCCTGGTGCCTCTCCTCCTTGCCTTTCTCCCAATGTCCACTCTCCTCTCCTTTTCCACACATCACCTCCCACGGATGCCTCTTCTCTTTCCCATTTTCATATTGTCCACTCTCCTCTCCTTTTCCACCCATCACCTCCCCTTGGTGCCTCTCCTCCTTGCCTTTCTCAAAATATCCACTCTCCTCTCCTCTTCCACACATCAGCTCCCCCGGCGCCGCTCCTCCTTCCCTTTCTCCCAAAGTCCATTCTCCTTGCTTTTCCACCCATCACCTTCCGCTGGTTCCACTCCTCCTTCCCTTTCTTTGAATGTCCGCTCTCCTCTCCTTTTCCACACAACACCTCCGCCTGGTGCCTCTCCTCCTTCCCTCTCCCAAAGTCCACTCCTCTCCTTTTCCACCCGTCACCTCCCCCAGGTGCCTCTCCTCCTTCCCTTTCTCCCAATGTCAACTCCTCTCCTTCTCCACCCTTCACCTCCGCCTGATGCCTCTCCTCCTTCCCTTTCTCCCATTGCCTACTCTCCTCCCGTTTTCCACCCATCACCTCCCCCTGGTACCTCTCCTCCTTCACTTTCGCCCAATGTCCACTCCTGTACTTTTCCACCCTTCACCTCCCGCTGGTGCGTCTACTCCTTTCCTTTCTCCCAATCTCCACTCTCCTCTCCTTTTCCCCCCTTCAGCTCCCCCTGGTGCCTCTCCTCCGTCTCCTTCTCCCAATGTCCAGTCCTCCCCTCTTCCACCCATTCCATCCAGCTGGTTCCACTCCTCCTTCGCTTTCTCCGAATGACCGCTGTCCTCTCCTTTTCCACACATCACCTCCGCCTGGCGCCTCTCCTGCTTCGTTTCTACAATTGTCCACTCTCCTCCCCTTTTCCACCCATCACCTCCCCCTGGTGCCTCTCCTCCTTCCCTTTCTCCCATTGTCCACTCTCCTCACCTTTACCACCTATCACCTCCCTCTGGTGCCTCTCCACATTCCCTTTCTTCCAATGTCCACTCTCTTCTCCTTTTTCACCCATCACATACCCCTAGTTCCTCTACTCCTTCCATTTCTCCAAATATACACTCTCCTCCCCGTTTCCACCCATCACTTTCCGCTAGTTCCACTCCTCCTTCCCTTTCTCCGAATGACCGCTGTCCTCTCCTTTTCCACACATCACATCCGCCTGGCGCCTCTCCTGCTTCGTTTCTACAATTGTCCACTCTCCTCCCCTTTTCCACCCATCACCTCCCCCTGGTGCCTCTCCTCCTTCCCTTTCTCGCACAACCCACTCCTCTCCTTTTCCACCCATCACCTCCCGCAGGTGCCTCTCCTCCTTCCCTTTCTCCCAATGTCAACTCCTCTCCTTCTCCACCCTTCACCTCCCCCTGACGCCTCTTCTCCTTCCATTTCTCCCATTGTCCACTCTCCTCCCCTTTTCCACCCTTCAGCTCCCCCTGGTGACTCGCCTCCGTCTCTTTCTCCCAATTTTAACTCCTCTCCTTTTCCACCCATCACCTCCCCCTGGTGCTTCTCCTCCTTCCCTCTCTCCCAATGTCCACTCCTTCCCCTTTCCACCCATCACCTCCCGCTGGTTCCTTCCCTTTCTCCCAATATCTACTCTCCTCTCCTTTTCCAACAATCACCTCCCGCTGGTTCTACTCCTCCTTCCCTTTATCCCAATGTCCACTCTTCTCCCCTTTTCCACCCACCAACTCCCCGTGGTGCCTCTCCTCCTTGTCTTTCTCCCAATGTCCACTCTCCTCTCCTTTTCCACCCATCACCTCCCTCGGATGCCTCTCCTCATTCCCTTTCTCACATAGTCCACTCTCCTACCCTTTTCCACACATCACCTCCCCCGGGTGCCTCTCCACCTTGCCTTTCTCAAAATGTCCACTCTCCTCTCCTTTTCCACCCATCACCTCCCCCTGGTGCCTCTCCTCATTCCCTTTCTCCCACAGTCCACTCCTCTCCTTTTCCACCCATCACCTCCCCAGGTGCCTCTCCTCCTTCCCTTTCTCCCAATGTCAACTCCTATCCTTCTCCACCGTTCACCTCCCCCTGATGTCTCTGCTCCTTTCCTCTCTCCCAATTTCCACTCCTCTCCTTTCCACCCATCACCTCCCCCTGGTGCCTCTCCTCCTTCCCGCTCTCCCAATGTGCACTCCTCCCCTTTTCGACCCATCACATCCCCCTGGTTCCTCTCCTCCTTCCCTTTCTCCCAATATACACTCTCCTCCCCGTTTCCACCCATCACCTCCCGCTAGTTCCACACCGCCTTCCCTTTCTCCCAATGTGTACTCTCCTCCCCTTTTCCACCCACCAACACCCCCTTGTGCCCCTCCTCCTTGCCTTTCTCCAAATGTCCACTCACCTCTCCTTCTCCACCCATCACCTCCCCCTGGTGCCTCTCCTCCTTCCCTTTCTCCCAATGTCAACTCCTCTACTTTTCCACCGTTCACCTCCCGCTGGTGCCTCTCCTCATTTCCTATCTCCCAATGTCCACTCTCCTCCCCTTTTCCACAAATCGATTCCGCTGGCCCCTCTCCGCTTCCCCTTCTCCCAATGTCCACTCTCCTCACTTTTTCCACCCTTCAGCTCCCCCTGGTGCCTCTCCTCCATCCCTTTCTCCCAATGTCCTCTCCTCTCCTTTTTCACCCATTACCTCCCTCTGGTGCCTCTCATCCTTCCCTTTCTCACATTGTCCACTCTCCTCCCCTTTTCCACCCATCATTTCTGGCTGGTTCCTTCCCTTTCTCCCAATGTCGACTCTCCTCCCCTTTTCCACCAACCAACTCCCTATGATGCCTCTCCTCCTTCCCTTTATCCCAATGTCCACTCTCCTCCCCTTTTCCACCCACCAACACCCCCTGGTGCCTCTCCTCCTTGCCTTTCTCCCAAAGTCGACTCCACTCATTTTCCACCCATCACCTCCCCCAGGTGCCTCCCCTCCTTCCCTTTCTCCCAATGTCAACTACTCTCCTTCTCCAACCTTCACCTGCCCCTGATGCCTCTCCTCCTTCCCTTTCTCCCATTGTCCACCCTCCTCTCCTTGTCCATCCATCACCTCCCCCTAGTGCCTCTCCTCCTTCCCTTTCTCACAATGTCCGCTCTCCTCTCCTTCTCCACCCATCACCTCCGCCTGGCGATTCTCCTCCTTCCCTTTCTCCCAATGTCTACTCTCCTCCCCTTTTCCACCAATCACTTCCCGCTGGTTCCACTCCTCCTTCCCTTTATCCCAATGTCTATTCTGCTCCCCCTTTCCACCCATCACCTCACCCTGGCTCCTCTCCTCCTTCCCTTTCTCCCAATGTCCATTCTCCTTGCTTTTCCACCCATCACCTCCGCCTGGTTCCTCTCCTCCTTCCCTTTCCCCAATATCCAATCTCCTCCCTTTTCCACCCATCACCTCCCGCTGGTTCCACTCCTCCTTCCCTTTCTCCGAATGTCCGCTCTCGTCTCCTTTTCCACACATCACCTCCCCCTGTTGCCCATCCTCCTTCACTTTCTCCCAATGTCCACTCTCCTCTCCTTTTCCTCCCATCACCTCCCCCTGGTGCCTCTCCTCCTTCCCTTTCTCCCAATGTCCATTCCTCTCCTTTTCCACCCATCACCTCCCCCTGTTGCCCATCCTCCTTCCCTTTCTCCCAATGTCCAGTCTCCTCTCCTTTTCCACCCATCACCTCCCCCTGATTCCTTCCCTTTCTCTCAATGTCGACTCTCCTCCCCTTTTCCACCCACCAACTCCCCCGATGCCTCTCTACCTTCCCTATCTCCCAATATCTACTCTCCTCCCCTTTTCCTCCCATCACTTCCCGCTGGTTCCACTCCTCCTTCCCTTGCTCCCAATGTCCACTCCCTCCCCTTTTCCACCCATCTCCTCCTTCGGGTGCCTCTCCTTCTTCCCTTTCTCGCATTGTCCACTCTCCTCCCCTTTTCCACCCATCACCTCCCCCTGGTGCCTCTCCTCCTTGCCTTTCTCAAAATGTCCACTCTCCTCTCCTATTCCACCCATCACCTCCCCCTGGTGCCTCTCCTCATTCCCTTTCTCCCAATGTCCACTCTCCTCTCCTTCTCCACCCATCACCTCCGCCTGGCGATTCTCCTCCTTCCCTTTCTCCCAATGTCTACTCTCCTCCCCTTTTCCACCAATCACTTCCCGCTGGTTCCACTCCTCCTTCCCTTTATCCCAATGTCTATTCTCCTCCCCCTTTCCACCCATCACCTCACCCTGGCTCCTCTCCTCCTTCCCTTTCTCCCAATGTCCATTCTCCTTGCTTTTCCACCCATCACCTCCGCCTGGTTCCTCTCCTCCTTCCCTATCCCCAATATCCAATCTCCTCCCCTTTTCCACCCATCACCTCCCGCTGGTTCCACTCCTCCTTTCCTTTCTCCGAATGTCCGCTCTCGTCTCCTTTTCCACACATCACCTCCCCCTATTGCCCATCATCCTTCCCTTTCTCCCAATGTCCACTCTCCTCTCCTTTTCCTCCCATCACCTCCCCCTGGTGCCTCTCCTCCTTCCCTTTCTCCCAATGTCCATTCCTCTCCTTTTCCACCCATCACCTCCCCCTGTTGCCCATCCTCCTTCCTTTTCTCCCAATGTCCACTCTCCTCTCCTTTTCCACCCATCACCTCCCCTGATTCCTTCCCTTTCTCTCAATGTCGACTCTCCTCCCCTTTTCCACCCACCAACTCCCCCGATGCCTCTCTACCTTCCCTATCTCCCAATATATACTCTCCTCCCCTTTTCCTCCCATCACTTCCCGCTGGTTCCACTCCTCCTTCCCCTGCTCCCAATGTCCACTCCCCTCCCCTTTTCCACCCATCTCCTCCTTCGGGTGCCTCTCCTTCTTCCCTTTCTCGCATTGTCCACTCTCCTCCCCTTTTCCACCCATCACCTCCCCCTGGTGCCTCTCCTCCTTGCCTTTCTCAAAATGTCCACTCTCCAATCCTATTCCACCCATCACCTCCCCCTGGTGCCTCTCCTCATTCCCTTTCTCCCAATGTACACTCTCCTCTCCTTTTCCACCCATCACCTACCCCTGGCACATCTCCTCCTTCCCTTTCTCCCAATGTCCATTCTCCTTGCTTTTCCTCCCATCACCTCCCCCGGTGCCTCTCCTCCTTCCCTGTCTCCCAATGTCCACTCTCCTCTCCTTTTCCAGCCATCACCTCCCTCTGGTTCCTCTCCTCCTTCCCTTTCTCCGAATGTCCGCTCTCTTCCCCTTTTCCACCCACCAACTCCCCATGGTGACTCTCCTCCTTCCCTTTCTCCGAATGTCCGCTCTCTTCCCCTTTTCCACCCAACACATCCCCCTGGTCCCCCTCCTCCTTCCCTTTCTCCCAATATCCACTCTCCTCTCCTTTTCCACACATCACCTCCGCCTGGCGCCTATCCTCCTTCCTTTTTTCCCAATGTCCCCTCTCTTCTGCTTTTCCTCCCATCACCTCCCCCGGTACCTCTCCTCCGTCCCTTTCTCCCATTGTCCACACTCCTCCCCTTTTCCACCAATCACCTTCCCCGGTGCCTCTCCTCCTTCCCTTTCTCCCAATGTCCACTCCTCTCCTTTTCCACAAATCACTTCCGCCTGGCGCCTCTCCTGCTTCGTTTCTACAATTGTCCACTCTCCTCCCCTTTTCCACCCATCACCTCCCCCTGGTGCCTCTCCTCCTTCCCTTTCTCCCACAATCCACTCCTCTCCTTTTCCACCCATCACCTCCCGCAGGTGCCTCTCCTCCTTCCCTTTCTCCCAGTGTCAACTCCTCTCCTTCTCCACCCTTCACCTCCCCCTGATGCCTCTTCTCCTTCCATTTCTCCCACTGTCCACTCTCCTCCCCTTTTCCACCCTTCAGCTCCCCCGGTGAATCTCCTCCGTCTCTTTCTCCCAATTTTAACTCCTCTCCTTTTCCACCCATCACCTCCCCCTGGTGCTTCTCCTCCTTCCCTCTCTCCCAATGTCCACTCCTCCCCCTTTCCACCCATCACCTCCCGCTGGTTCCTTCCCTTTCTCCCAATATCTACTCTCCTCTCCTTTTCCACCAATCACCTCCCGCTGGTTCCACTCCTCCTTCCCTTTATCCCAATGTCCACTCTCCTCCCCTTTTCCACCCACCAACTCCCCCGATGCCTCTCTACCTTCCCTATCTCCCAATATCTACTCTCCTCCCCTTTTCCTCCCATCACTTCCCGCTGGTTCCACTCCTCCTTCCCTTGCTCCCAATGTCCACTCCCCTCCCCTTTTCCACCCATCTCCTCCTTCGGGTGCCTCTCCTTCTTCCCTTTCTCGCATTGTCCACTCTCCTCCCCTTTTCCACCCATCACCTCCCCCTGGTGCCTCTCCTCCTTCCCTTTCTCCCAATGTACACTCTCCTCTCCTTTTCCACCCATCGCCTACCCCTGGCACATCTCCTCCTTCCCTTTCTCCCAATGTCCATTCTCCTTGCTTTTCCTCCCATCACCTCCCCCGGTGCCTCTCCTCCTTCCCTGTCTCCCAATGTCCACTCTCCTCTCCTTTTCCAGCCATCACCTCCCTCTGGTTCCTCTCCTCCTTCCCTTTCTCCGAATGTCCGCTCTCTTCCCCTTTTCCACCCACCAACTCCCCATGGTGCCTCTCCTCCTTCCCTTTCTCCGAATGTCCGCTCTCTTCCCCTTTTCCACCCACCAACTCCCCATGGTGCCTCTCCTCCTTCCTTTTCTCCCAATGTCCACTCTCCTCCCCTTTTCCACCCAACACATCCCCCTGGTCCCCCTCCTCCTTCCCTTTCTCCCAATATCCACTCTCCTCTCCTTTTCCACACATCACCTCCGCCTGGCGCCTCTCCTCCTTCCTTTTTTCCCAATGTCCCCTCTCTTCTGCTTTTCCACCCATCACATCCCCCTGTTGCATCTCCTCCTTCCCTTTCTCCCAATGTCCACTCTCCTCTCCTTTTCCTCCCATCACCTCCTGCGGTACTTCTCCTCCGTCCCTTTCTCCCATTGTCCACACTCCTCCCCTTTTCCACCAATCACCTTCCCCTGGTGCCTCTCCTCCTTGCCTTTCTCCCAATGTCCACTCTGCTCTCCTTTTCCACCCATCACCTCCCCCGATGCCTCTCCTCCTTCCTTTTCTCCCAATGTCCACTGTCCTCCCCATTTCCACCCATCACCTCCCGCTGGGTCCACTCCTGCTTCCCTTTATCCCAATGTCCACTCTCCTCCCCTTTTCCACCCACCAACTCCCTCTGGTGTCTCCCCTCCTTGCCTTTCTCCCAATGTCCACTCTCCTCTCCTTTTCCACCCATCACCTCCCCCTGGTGCCTCTCCTCCTTGCCTTTCTCAAAATGTCCACTCTCCTCTCCTTTTCCACACATCAGCTCCCCCGGCGCCGCTCCTCCTTCCCTTTCTCCCAATGTCCATTTTCCTTGCTTTTCCACCCATCACCTTCCGCTGGTTCCACTCCTCCTTCCCTTTCTTTGAATGTCCGCTCTCCTCTCCTTTTCCACACAACACCTCCGCCTGGTGCCTCTCCTCCTTCCCTTTCTCCCAAAGTCCACTCCTCTCCTTTTCCACCCGTCACCTCCCCCAGGTGCCTCTCCTCCTTCCCTTTCTCCCAATGTCAACTCCTCTCCTTCTCCACCCTTCACCTCCGCTTGATGCCTCTCCTCCTTCCCTTTCTCCCATTGTCTACTCTCCTCCCGTTTTCCACCCATCACCTCCCCCTGGTACCTCTCCTCCTTCACTTTCGCCCAATGTCCACTCCTGTACTTTTCCACCCTTCACCTCCCGCTGGTGCGTCTACTCCTTTCCTTTCTCCCAATCTCCACTCTCCTCTCCTTTTCCCCCCTTCAGCTCCCCCTGGTTCCTCTCCTCCGTCTCCTTCTCCCAATGTCCAGTCCTCCCCTCTTCCACCCATTCCATCCAGCTGGTTCCACTCCTCCTTCGCTTTCTCCGAATGACCGCTGTCCTCTCCTTTTCCACACATCACCTCCGCCTGGCGCCTCTCCTGCTTCGTTTCTACAATTGTCCACTCTCCTCCCCTTTTCCACCCATCACCTCCCCCGGTGCCTCTCCTCCTTCCCTGTCTCCCAATGTCCACTCTCCTCTCCTTTTCCACCCATCACCTCCCGCAGGTGCCTCTCCTCCTTCCCTTTCTCCCAGTGTCAACTCCTCTCCTTCTCCACCCTTCACCTCCCCCTGATGCCTCTTCTCCTTCCATTTCTCCCACTGTCCACTCTCCTCCCCTTTTCCACCCTTCAGCTCCCCCGGTGAATCTCCTCCGTCTCTTTCTCCCAATTTTAACTCCTCTCCTTTTCCACCCATCACCTCCCCCTGGTGCTTCTCCTCCTTCCCTCTCTCCCAATGTCCACTCCTCCCCCTTTCCACCCATCACCTCCCGCTGGTTCCTTCCCTTTCTCCCAATATCTACTCTCCTCTCCTTTTCCACCAATCACCTCCCGCTGGTTCCACTCCTCCTTCCCTTTATCCCAATGTCCACTCTCCTCCCCTTTTCCACCCACCAACTCCCCCGATGCCTCTCTACCTTCCCTATTTCCCAATATCTACTCTCCTCCCCTTTTCCTCCCATCACTTCCCGCTGGTTCCACTCCTCCTTCCCTTGCTCCCAATGTCCACTCCCCTCCCCTTTTCCACCCATCTCCTCCTTCGGGTGCCTCTCCTTCTTCCCTTTCTCGCATTGTCCACTCTCCTCCCCTTTTCCACCCATCACCTCCCCCTGGTGCCTCTCCTCCTTCCCTTTCTCCCAATGTACACTCTCCTCTCCTTTTCCACCCATCACCTACCCCTGGCACATCTCCTCCTTCCCTTTCTCCCAATGTCCATTCTCCTTGCTTTTCCTCCCATCACCTCCCCCGGTGCCTCTCCTCCTTCCCTGTCTCCCAATGTCCACTCTCCTCTCCTTTTCCAGCCATCACCTCCCTCTGGTTCCTCTCCTCCTTCCCTTTCTCCGAATGTCCGCTCTCTTCCCCTTTTCCACCCACCAACTCCCCATGGTGCCTCTCCTCCTTCCCTTTCTCCGAATGTCCGCTCTCTTCCCCTTTTCCACCCACCAACTCCCCATGGTGCCTCTCCTTCCTTTTCTCCCAATGTCCACTCTCCTCCCCTTTTCCACCCAAAACATCCCCCTGGTCCCCCTCCTCCTTCCCTTTCTCCCAATATCCACTCTCCTCTCCTTTTCCACACATCACCTCCGCCTGGCGCCTCTCCTCCTTCCTTTTTTCCCAATGTCCCCTCTCTTCTGCTTTTCCACCCATCACATCCCCCTGTTGCATCTCCTCCTTCCCTTTCTCCCAATGTCCACTCTCCTCTCCTTTTCCTCCCATCACCTCCTGCGGTACTTCTCCTCCGTCCCTTTCTCCCATTGTCCACACTCCTCCCCTTTTCCACCAATCACCTTCCCCTGGTGCCTCTCCTCCTTGCCTTTCTCCCAATGTCCACTCTGCTCTCCTTTTCCACCCATCACCTCCCCCGATGCCTCTCCTCCTTCCCTTTCTCCCAATGTCCACTGTCCTCCCCATTTCCACCCATCACCTCCCGCTGGGTCCACTCCTGCTTCCCTTTATCCCAATGTCCACTCTCCTCCCCTTTTCCACCCACCAACTCCCTCTGGTGTCTCCCCTCCTTGCCTTTCTCCCAATGTCCACTCTCCTCTCCTTTTCCACCCATCACCTCCCCCTGGTGCCTCTCCTCCTTGCCTTTCTCAAAATGTCCACTCTCCTCTCCTTTTCCACACATCAGCTCCCCCGGCGCCGCTCCTCCTTCCCTTTCTCCCAATGTCCATTTTCCTTGCTTTTCCACCCATCACCTTCCGCTGGTTCCACTCCTCCTTCCCTTTCTTTGAATGTCCGCTCTCCTCTCCTTTTCCACACAACACCTCCGCCTGGTGCCTCTCCTCCTTCCCTTTCTCCCAAAGTCCACTCCTCTCCTTTTCCACCCGTCACCTCCCCCAGGTGCCTCTCCTCCTTCCCTTTCTCCCAATGTCAACTCCTCTCCTTCTCCACCCTTCACCTCCGCTTGATGCCTCTCCTCCTTCCCTTTCTCCCATTGTCTACTCTCCTCCCGTTTTCCACCCATCACCTCCCCCTGGTACCTCTCCTCCTTCACTTTCGCCCAATGTCCACTCCTGTACTTTTCCACCCTTCACCTCCCGCTGGTGCGTCTACTCCTTTCCTTTCTCCCAATCTCCACTCTCCTCTCCTTTTCCCCCCTACAGCTCCCCCTGGTTCCTCTCCTCCGTCTCCTTCTCCCAATGTCCAGTCCTCCCCTCTTCCACCCATTCCATCCAGCTGGTTCCACTCCTCCTTCTCTTTCTCCGAATGACCGCTGTCCTCTCCTTTTCCACACATCACCTCCGCCTGGCGCCTCTCCTGCTTCGTTTCTACAATTGTCCACTCTCCTCCCCTTTTCCACCCATCACCTCCCCCGGTGCCTCTCCTCCTTCCCTGTCTCCCAATGTCCACTCTCCTCTCCTTTTCCACCCATCACCTCCCGCAGGTGCCTCTCCTCCTTCCCTTTTTCCCAATGTCAACTCCTCTCCTTCTCCACCCTTCACCTCCCCCTGATGCCTCTTCTCCTTCCATTTCTCCCATTGTCCACTCTCCTCCTCTTTTCCACCCTTCAGCTCCCCCTGGTGACTCGTCTCCGTCTCTTTCTCCCAATTTTAACTTCTCTCCTTTTCCACCCATCACCTCCCCCTGGTGCTTCTCCTCCTTCCCTCTCTCCCAATGTCCACTCCTCCCCCTTTCCACGCATCACCTCCCGCTGGTTCCTTCCCTTTCTCCCAATATCTACTCTCCTCTCCTTTTCCAACAATCACCTCCCGCTGGTTCCACTCCTCCTTCCCTTTATCCCAATGTCCACTCTTCTCCCCTTTTCCACCCACCAACTCCCCGTGGTGCCTCTCCTCCTTGTCTTTCTCCCAATATCCACTCTCCTCTCCTTTTCCACCCATCACCTCCCTCGGATGCCTCTCCCTATTCCCTTTCTCACATAGTCCACTCTCCTACCCTTTTCCACACATCACCTCCCCCGGGTGCCTCTCCACCTTGCCTTTCTCAAAATGTCCACTCTCCTCTCCTTTTCCACCCATCACCTCCCCCTGGTGCCTCTCCTCATTCCCTTTCTCCCACAGTCCACTCCTCTCCTTTTCCACCCATCACCTCCCCCAGGTGCCTCTCCTCCTTCCCTTTCTCCCAATGTCAACTCCTCTCCTTCTCCACCCTTCACCTCCCCCTGATGTCTCTTCTCCTTCCATTTCTCCCATTGTCCACTCTCCTCCCCTTTTCCATCTATCACCTGCCGCTGGTTCCACTCTTCCTTCCATTTCTCCCAATGTCCACTCCTGTACTTTTCCACCCTTCACCTCCCGCTGGTGCCTCTCCTTCTTTCCTTTCCCCCAATCTCCACTCTCCTCTCCTTTTCCCCCCTTCAGCTCACCCTGGTGTCCCTGCTCCTTCCCTCTCTCCCAATTTCCACTCCTCTCCTTTCCACCCATCACCTCCCCCTGGTGCCTCTCCTCCTTCCCGCTCTCCCAATGTGCACTCCTCCCCTTTTCGACCCATCACATCCCCCTGGTTCCTCTCCTCCTTCCCTTTCTCCCAATATACACTCTCCTCCCCGTTTCCACCCATCACCTCCCGCTAGTTCCACACCGCCTTCCCTTTCTCCCAATGTGTACTCTCCTCCCCTTTTCCACCCACCAACACCCCCTTGTGCCCCTCCTCCTTGCCTTTCTCCCAATGCCCACTCTCCTCTCCTTTTCCACCCATCACTTCCCCCTGGTGCCTGTCCTCCTTCCCTTTCTCCAAATGTCCACTCACCTCTCCTTCTCCACCCATCACCTCCCCCTGGTGCCTCTCCTCCTTCCCTTTCTCCCAATGTCAACTCCTCTACTTTTCCACCGTTCACCTCCCGCTGGTGCCTCTCCTCATTTCCTATCTCCCAATGTCCACTCTCCTCCCCTTTTCCACAAATCGATTCCGCTGGCGCCTCTCCGCCTTCCCCTTCCCCCAATGTCCACTCTCCTCACTTTTTCCACCCTTCAGCTCCCCCTGGTGCCTCTCCTCCATCCCTTTCTCCCAATGTCCTCTCCTCTCCTTTTTCACCCATTACCTCCCTCTGGTGCCTCTCATCCTTCCCTTTCTCACATTGTCCACTCTCCTCCCCTTTTCCAACAACCAACTCCCTATGATGCCTCTCCTCCTTCCCTTTATCCCAATGTCCACTCTCCTCCCCTTTTCCACCCACCAACACCCCCTGGTGCATCTCCTCCTTGCCTTTCTCCCAATGTCCACTCTGCTCTCCTTTTCCACCCATCACCTCCCCCTGGTTCCTCACCTCCTTCCCTTTCTCCCAAAGTCGACTCCACTCATTTTCCACCCATCACCTCCCCCAGGTGCCTCCCCTCCTTCCCTTTCTCCCAATGTCATCTACTCTCCTTCTCCAACCTTCACCTGCCCCTGATGCCTCTCCTCCTTCCCTTTCTCCCATTGTCCACGCTCCTCTCCTTGTCCATCCATCACCTCCCCCTAGTGCCTCTCCTCCTTCCCTTTCCCCCAATCTCCACTCTCCTCTCCTTTTCCCCCCTTCAGCTCCCCCTGGTGCCCCTGCTCCTTCCCTCTCTCCCAATTTCCACTCCTCTCCTTTCCACCCATCACCTCCCCCTGGTGCCTCTCCTCCTTCCCGCTCTCCCAATGTGCACTCCTCCCCTTTTCGACCCATCACATCCCCCTGGTTCCTCTCCTCCTTCCCTTTCTCCCAATATACACTCTCCTCCCCGTTTCCACCCATCACCTCCCGCTAGTTCCACACCGCCTTCCCTTTCTCCCAATGTGTACTCTCCTCCCCTTTTCCACCCACCAACACCCCCTTGTGCCCCTCCTCTTTGCCTTTCTCCCAATGCCCACTCTCCTCTTCTTTTCCACCCATCACTTCCCCCTGGTGCCTGTCCTCCTTCCCTTTCTCCAAATGTCCACTCACCTCTCCTTCTCCACCCATCACCTCCCCCTGGTGCCTCTCCTCCTTCCCTTTCTCCCAATGTCAACTCCTCTACTTTTCCACCGTTCACCTCCCGCTGGTGCCTCTCCTCATTTCCTATCTCCCAATGTCCACTCTCCTCCCCTTTTCCACAAATCGATTCCGCTGGCGCCTCTCCGCCTTCCCCTTCTCCCAATGTCCACTCTCCTCACTTTTTCCACCCTTCAGCTCCCCCTGGTGCCTCTCCTCCATCCCTTTCTCCCAATGTCCTCTCCTCTCCTTTTTCACCCATTACCTCCCTCTGGTGCCTCTCATCCTTCCCTTTCTCACATTGTCCACTCTCCTCCCCTTTTCCACCCATCATTTCTCGCTGGTTCCTTCCCTTTCTCCCAATGTCGACTCTCCTCCTCTTTTCCACCAACCAACTCCCTATGATGCCTCTCCTCCTTCCCTTTATCCCAATGTCCACTCTCCTCCCCTTTTCCACCCACCAACACCCCCTGGTGCCTCTCCTCCTTGCCTTTCTCCCAATGTCCACTCTGCTCTCCTTTTCCACCCATCACCTCCCCCTGGTTCCTCACCTCCTTCCCTTTCTCCCAAAGTCGACTCCACTCATTTTCCACCCATCACCTCCCCCAGGTGCATCCCCTCCTTCCCTTTCTCCCAATGTCAACTACTCTCCTTCTCCACCCTTCACCTCCCCGTGATGCCTCTTCTCCTTCTATTTCTCCCACTGTCCACTCTCCTCCCCTTTTCCACCCTTCAGCTCCCCCTGGTGACTCTCCTCCGTCTCTTTCTCCCAATTTTAACTCCTCTCCTTTTCCACCCATCACCTCCCCCTGGTGCTTCTCCTCCTTCCCTCTCTCCCAATGTCCACTCCTCCCCCTTTCCACCCATCACCTCCCGCTGGTTCCTTCCCTTTCTCCCAATATCTACTCTCCTCTCCTTTTCCACCAATCACCTCCCGCTGGTTCCACTCCTCCTTCCCTTTATCCCAATGTCCACTCTCCTCCCCTTTTCCACCCACCAACTCCCCCGATGCCTCTCTACCTTCCCTATCTCCCAATATCTACTCTCCTCCCCTTTTCCTCCCATCACTTCCCGCTGGTTCCACTCCTCCTTCCCTTGCTCCCAATGTCCACTCCCCTCCCCTTTTCCACCCATCTCCTCCTTCGGGTGCCTCTCCTTCTTCCCTTTCTCGCATTGTCCACTCTCCTCCCCTTTTCCACCCATCACCTCCCCCTGGTGCCTCTCCTCCTTGCCTTTCTCAAAATGTCCACTCTCCTCTCCTATTCCACCCATCACCTCCCCCTGGTGCCTCTCCTCCTTCCCTTTCTCCCAATGTCCATTCTCCTTGCTTTTCCTCCCATCACCTCCCCCGGTGCCTCTCCTCCTTCCCTGTCTCCCAATGTCCACTCTCCTCTCCTTTTCCAGCCATCACCTCCCTCTGGTTCCTCTCCTCCTTCCCTTTCTCCGAATGTCCGCTCTCTTCCCCTTTTCCACCCACCAACTCCCCATGGTGCCTCTCCTCCTTCCCTTTCTCCGAATGTCCGCTCTCTTCCCCTTTTCCACCCACCAACTCCCCATGGTGCCTCTCCTCCTTCCTTTTCTCCCAATGTCCACTCTCCTCCCCTTTTCCACCCAACACATCCCCCTGGTCCCCCTCCTCCTTCCCTTTCTCCCAATATCCACTCTCCTCTCCTTTTCCACACATCACCTCCGCCTGGCGCCTCTCCTCCTTCCTTTTTTCCCAATGTCCCCTCTCTTCTGCTTTTCCACCCATCACATTCCCCTGTTGCATCTCCTCCTTCCCTTTCTCCCAATGTCCACTCTCCTCGCCTTTTCCATCCATCACCTACCCCTGGTGCCCCTCCTCCTTCCCTTTCTCCCAATGTCCACTCTCCTCTCCTTTCCCACCCATCACCCCACAAGTTCTTGCTTCGTGCTTCCTCCTCCCCTCACCTATCACCTTCCAGCTTGTCATCCCCCACCCACCCACCACCTTCTTATTCTGGCAACCACTTAGCTCCCTGTCTTTCCCAGCCCTGAAGAAGGTTGTCAGCCAGAACCGTTGACTGTTTGTCCATTTCCACGGATGCTGCCTGACCTGCAGAGATCCGCCTGCACTTTATGTGCTTTGCCTTGGGGATAAAGTCCTCGTCTCTCTAGGCCTCTTCCTTTAACTTGGGTTCTCTCCTCCTGGCAAAACTCGGCTTACTTTCTGGTTCATCCACGTTTTTTCGAAAGAGTAAAGTTTTGCACTTGGATAGGACAGATTTAGGGACACCAGAATATAGGGAGGCAGAAGTACGCCATTCAGCCCGTCGAGTCTGCTCTGCCATTCAGTCATGAGCTGATCAAATTCTTCCAGTCATCTCCACTCTTCTGCCTTCTCCCCACACCCTGTGATGCCCTGACTAATCAAGAAGCTATGTAGCTCTGCCTTAGATGCACCCAATGACTTGGCCTCCACAGCCACTCCTGGCAACAAATTCCACAGATTTACCACCCTCTGACCAAAGTAATTTCTCCGCATCTCAGTTCTAAATGGGCGTCCTTCAATCCTGACGTCATACCCTCTTGTCCCAGACTCCCTTATCATGCGAAATAATTTTGCCATATCTAATCTGTTCAGGCCTTTTAACATTCGGAATGTTTCTATGAGATCCCCCCTCATTCTCCTGAGCTCCAGGGAATACAGCCCAAGAGCTGCCGGCCTTTCCTCATAAAGTAACTCTTTCATTCCTGGATTCACTCTCGTGAATCTTCTCTGAACTTTCTCCAATGTCAGTATATCCCTTCTAAAATAAAGAGCCCAAAACTGCACACAATACTCCAAGTGTGGTTTCACGAGTGCCTTACAGAGCCTCAACATCACATCCCTGCCCTTATATTCTATACCTCTAGAAATGAATGCCAACATTGCATTCGCTTTCTTCACCACCGACTCAGCCTGGAGGTTAACCTGCACAAGGACTCCCAAGTCCCTTTGCATCTCTACATTTTGAATTCTCTCCCCATCTAACTAATAGTCTTCCTGTTTATTTCTGCCACCAAAGTGCATGACCATACTCCTTCCAACAGTGTATCCCGTTTGCCACTCCTTTGCCCTCTGCCCTGATCTATCTAAGACGGTACATTGCTAAGGGCAAGAGATTAGCAGTGTTTCTGCGAAGAGCGATTCTTGGAATCCAAGGTCATAGCTCCTGAAAGTGGCCACACAGCCCAGTATGGTGGTTGCGAATAGATACGGAGTGCTCGCCCTGGTAACTTCAACAGTCAGAACGTTATGTTGCAGCTTTTTAAAACTCTGGTTAGGCTGGATCAGCCGTATGATGAAACATTCCGATTCCGTCGGCTGCGTAAGACAATCGGGAAGACAATCTCCGGCCCCGTCAAACGTGAGAGATGGAAGTGCCAGACAACACCACCACCACCCCCCCCAAAAAAAACACCTGCTTGTGTGGACGCTGCGTGATTCGTCACCCTGTTACAAATCAGTGCCAGGAAATAACAGGCAGTACTCCGCATACAATTGAAGAATTTAGCTTTATAATTCTTAATTTGACTACAGGGTTGGTAAAGAAAAAGCAAAAAAAAAAAGAGGGACCATTTTAATGAAACGGTCTAATGTGCACACGGTTTCCCCATTGCCGATCCTCCTTCGATCTCACCCTGGGCTCCGTCGAATCATGGCGCCGCTCCGGGTCGAGTCCTACGACTACTTCTCTCCCGCGTCTTCTCCCTCCATCTCCCGCCGAACCAAAGACCCAGCTCACCCCGGTGTCAGGCACACAACATGAAAAGCACCCTCCCGTCATTGGACGGCTCGCATTCCAAAGCACCCGTTATCTCTAACCGTAACCCAACCACTGCTTCTACAGAGAGACCATTACGTCGGCAGCGAAACCTTTCCCGGGGTGTCACAATGGCAAATAGTTCTGGTCACCTCGTTACAAGCTTTGGAGAGGCCACAGGAGAGGTTTGCCCGGATGCTGCCCGGTTTAGAGGGCGTGTGCTATCATGAGAGGCTGGACAAATTCGGGTTGTTTTTTTCTGGAAGGGAGAGCGGTTAGAGGTTTATCAGATTATGAGGGACAGACACGGAGTGGATAGTGTCGTTTCCCCAGGTTGAAATTTCTAATACCAGAGGGCATGTGTTTAAAGTGAGAGGGGGAACCCACGATCATTACC
Source organism: Mobula birostris (assembly GCF_030028105.1). NCBI lineage: Eukaryota > Metazoa > Chordata > Chondrichthyes > Myliobatiformes > Myliobatidae > Mobula > Mobula birostris. The sequence goes on from NW_027275732.1 coordinate 18,773, forward strand.
TTACTACTTCTTTATTTCCATTTTTGAATCACTGATTTCATTTAACAACTTTATATATTAATGTATATACATTATCTCATTCACATTTTCTTTTCTAATGTAGTATTGTACTGCTGCAACAAAGACAACATGGTCATCCACTTTGGTAAAAGAAATGAAAAGGGTAAATAGACTATTTTGTCGAAGGGAGAGAAAATACAAAACTCTGAGATGCAAAGGGGTGTGGGAGATTCCCTAAAGGTCAATTTTCAGGTTGATTGGGAGGTGAGGAAGGTAAATGCGATGTTAGCATTGTGTTCAAGAGGACTAGAGTATAAAAGTAGGGAGGTAATGTTGAGGCTTTATAAAGCACTGGAGAGGCCTCACTTGGAGTATTGTGAGCAGTTTTCAGCCCCTTACCTTAGAAAGGATGTGCTGGCATTGGAGAGGGTTCAAAGGAGGTTCACGAAAATGATTCCGGGATTGAATGACTTGTCACATGAAGAGCGTTTGATGGCTCTGGGCCCGTACTCACTAGAATTCAGAATAATGAGGGGTGACCTCATTGAAACCTTCCGAATGCTGAAAGGCCCCGAGAGAATGGATGGGGAGAGGATGTTTCCTATAGTTGGAGAGTCTAAGAATAGCCTCAGAATAGAGGGGTGTCCCTTTAGAATGGAGATGAGGAGGAATTTCTTCAGCCCGAGAGTGGTGAATCTGTGGAATTCATTGCCACAGGCAGCTGTCGCAACCAGGTCTTTGGGTATATTTAAGGCAGAGGTTGATAGATTCTTGATTGCTCAGGACGTGAAGGGAGGAGACAGGAGATTGGGGCTGAGAGTGAAACGGATCAGCCATGATGAAATGACAGAGCAGACTCGATGGGCCAAATGGCCTAATTCTGATGGTATATCTTATGGTCTTCTATTCTGGTGATATTAAACCTGATTCTGATTCTGAGGAGCTCATTTCAAAGATGTGAGGGGCCAAGCTTTGTTTCTCTGGTTTAGAGACAAATGCATTAGGGACATTTAAGGTGATCAGAGGTAAGCGGTGGGTGTGTGAACGTCCTGCCAGGGGTGGTGTAGAGACAGATACATTCGGGACATTTAAGATAATCGGAGGTCAGTGGTGGGTGTGTGGAACGTCCTGCCAGGGGTGGTGTAGAGACAGATACATTAGGGACATTTAAGGTGATGGGAGGTAAGTGGTGAGTGTGTGGAACGTCCTGCCAGGGGTGGTGTAGAGACAGATACATCAGGGACATTTAAGGTGATCGGGGGTAAGAGGTGGGTGTGTGGAACGTCCTGCCAGGGGTGGTGTAGAGACAGATACATTAGGGACATTTAAGGTGATGGGAGGTAAGTGGTGAGTGTGTGGAATGTCCTGTCAGGGGTGGTGTAGAGACAGATACATCAGGGACATTTAAGGTGATGGGGGGTAAGTGGTGGGTGTGTGGAACGTCCTGCCAGGGGTGGTGTAGAGACAGATACATTAGGGACATTTAAGGTGATGGGGGGTAAGTGGTGGGTGTATGGGACATCCTGCCAGGGGTGGTGTAGAGACAGATACATTAGGGACATTTAAGGTGATCAGAGGTAAGTGGTGGGTGTATGGGACATCCTGCCGGGGTGATGTAGAGACAGATATATTAGGGACATTTAAGGTGATGGGGGGTAAGTGGTGGGTGTGTGGGACTTCCTGCCAGGGGTGGTGTAGAGACAGATACATTAGGGACATTTAAGGTGATCGGGGGTAAGTGGTGGGTGTGTGAACGTCCTGCCGGGGTGATGTAGAGACAGATACATGAGGGACATTTAAGGTGATGGGGGGTAAGTGGTGGGTGTGTGGAACGTCCTGCCGGGGTGATGTAGAGACAGATACATTAGGGACATTTAAGGTGATGGGAGGTAAGTGGTGGGTGTGTGGAACGTCCTGTCAGGGGTGGTGTAGAGACAGATACATTAGGGACATTTAAGGTGATGGGAGGTAAGTGGTGGGTGTGTGGAACGTCCTGTCAGGGGTGGTGTAGAGACAGATACATTAGGGACATTTATGGTGATGGGAAGTCAGTGGTGGGTGTGTGGGACGTCCTGCCAGGGGTGGTGTAGAGACAGATACATTAAAGATATTTAAGGGATATTTAGAAAGGAACTTGAATGCGAGGATAGTGGAGAATGGGAACATTTGGTGGACAGACGAGATTAGTATAGTTGGCCACGTGATGACTAATTTAACTGGCTCAGCACAACGCTATGGGCCAAACTGTGCCGTCGGGCATGGACCCACAGCCCACCCGCCATCACCTCCACAAATCTCAGGGTGAGCTGCAGAACGGAGGTCTGTAGTCCCCCAGAGACGGCAGCAGACAAACACAATCACTCACACCCAAGCTTCAGAACATTTTTATTGAGTCTTTGCAAAAGCCAAAGGAAAATGCAGGGCTGGGGTCAATTAACGTCAAAACAAATGGGAAAACGGTGGGGACATGGGCCAATCCCAACCCCGCCATCCCACAAGGGAGACCTTTCCAGTGAATAAAACAGCCAAGTCTGAATGGCGGAGCAGACTCAATGGGCCGAATGGTCTCATTCTAATCCTGTGTCTTATGATCTAATTGATCACCCGCTTCCAAGTAAAAGATGCCGGAGGGAACCCATTCATTCCCAAGGGAATCCATCCATACCAGGGACCAACGGGAAGTGGCACCTTGATTCCTCCTCTTCCAACCAGCCCGCATTCCAACGAAACGCTGCTATCCCAAGATGGATCCATTCCAGTGAACCAATCATTCCCGATGGATGGTGTGGTAATTGTCCAATCACCTCCCTACGTCGCCCTGGGGTCTCTGATTGGTGTGAGGTCAATACAAGAGCTCTGGTTATCTGGGCAGGGTCTCCCGACAACCCCAGGTGCTTCTCTCATGCATTGGACTGCAAATCGGAGTGGTGGGGCTTGTGGGCGTGTTTGCAGGGGCACTGGGCACTGGCCAGTGTTGCAGTGTGGCTGAGTGACCAGGGACAGCCACTGGAATAGTACTGAGGAATGGAGAGGTGAGATGGGGAATGGGAAGGCGAGGTTGGAGGGTGGAAGGCACTCCCACTTGTCGAGAAAGGTTTGCTAAGCTGCGGTACTGGAGTCTTCCTCCAGACGACACACCGCCTGGGACCACCCAGGATCGGCCGTGGTTCGCCTCGGAGCTGCCGACTACACAATGACAGTCATGGGGAAGCGGTTCAGTCCGCAGGCTTCCACGCCCCGGTAGATGCGGAAGTATCCCTGTCGAGGAGTAGAAAGGAGCGAGAGGTAAGTTTCTGTGGCCTGCCCCTAGCACGTCACAAACGACACATTTCACTGTATGCATTGATCTACACGTGACAGATACAGATAATCTGTCATCTTAAACAAAAGAGATTCTGCAGATGCTGGAAATCCGGAGCAACACAAAATGCTGGAGGAACTCAGCAGGTCAGACAGCATCTATGGAGAGGAATAAATGGTTTGACGTTTCAAGCTGACGCCCTTTATCAGGATTTCGGATGAATGGTCTCTGTCCAAAAGGAGACCATTGAGAAGAAGATAATAAAGTCAGGTTTACAGTGGAGCAAACGGAATAACAGAAGCATGAGAGGAACTGGCCGAAATTGACTGGAAGGAGACACTAGCAGGGACGATGGCAGAACTGCAATGGCTGGAGTGCTGGGGGCAATTTAGAAGACATGGGATAGGTACAGCTCAAAGATGAAGAAGTATTCTAAAGGGAGGGTGATGTAACAGTGGCCGACAAGGGAAGTCATGGCCAACATAAAATCAAAGAGAGGGCATATAATAGAGCAAAAATTAGTGGAAGGTTGGAGGATTGGAAAGCTTTTAAAAACCAACAGAAGGCAAATAAAAAGCCACAAGGAAGGAAAAGATGAAATATGAAGGTAAGCTAGCCCACAATTTAAAAGATGATACCTAAGGTTTTTTCAGACATAAAAGGCATAAAAGATAGACGAGAATAGATATTGGACCACTGCAAAAATGATGCCGGTGAAGTCGTAATGGGGGACAAAGAAATGGCAGATGAACTTAATAAGTATTTTGTATCAGTCCTCACTGCGGAAGACACTTGTAGAAAGCCAAAAATTCGTTAGTGTTGGCGGGGGGGAGGGCGTAGAAGTTGGAATTTCTAGAAATTGTAATTTCTAGGGTGAAGGTGCTTGGGAAACTGAAAGGTCTGAAGGTTGTTAATTCACCTGGACCAAATGGTGCATACCCCAGGGTTCTGAAAGAGGCGGCTGAAGAGACTGTGGAGGCATTACTGATGACCTTCCAAGAATTACTAGATTCTGGAATGGTACCAGAAGGCTGGAAAATTGCAAATGTCTCTCCGCTCTTCAAGTAGGGACAGAGGCAGTAGAAAGGAAATGGTAGGCCCATTAATCTGAACTCCGTGGTTGGGAAGATGTTGGAGTCGATTGTTAAGGATGAGGTTTCGGGGTTCTTGGAGGCACATGATAAAATAGGGAAAAGTCAGCACGGGAAACTCTTGCCTGACAAATCTGTTGGAATTCTTTGAGGAAATAACGAGCAGGATAGACAAAGGAGGAATTGATGGAAGTTGTTTCACACGGCCTTTGACAAGGTTCCACACATAAGGCTGCTTAACAAAGCTTCCATGGTACCAAAAGAAATATTCTAGCATGGATGGAAGATTGGCGGACAGACAGGAGTGATGCTACACTGAGGTAATGATTAGGGTTTTGTCTGTCGGTTCAAGAACCGGATGGTTGAAGGGAAGTAGCCGTTCTTGAACCTGGTGCTGTGGGACTTCAGGCTTCTGTACCTCCTGCCCGGTGGGAGGTCCGAGAAGATGGCAATGCTCGGATTGGGGGGGAGGGTCTATGTTGGTGGACGCTGCCTTCCTGAGACAGCTCCTCCTGTAGATGCGACCGATGGTGGGGAGGGATGTGACTGTGATGTACCAGGCTGGGTCCATCTCTCTCTGCAGTGATCGGGTCGGAGCGGGATGTGGACTGGAGCAAGAAGGTTCTTTCACTCAGTGAGCGATGAGGATCTGGAACTTATGGCTTGAAATCCTTCCCACGTTCATACAGCCCCGGGGACGGGCCCCGGAGCATTGAAGACCCACAGGAGCCTGCGTTTGCTATTTTGGGGGTGGGGGTGGATTAACAACTCCTCTTCCAAACCAGCGGGGATAGTACGGAGCCAACAGATTCAGACCACACGGTAATTTTCTGCTCGCGTTTGAGCTCACTTACGTTTTCGCCCCAGTTCCTTCCCCAACTGTTCTTTATTATCCAGTAAGGCAACTCCCTTTCTGAAACACAGAAAAAAGGGTCAAGGGAGCGTCCCATCGCCATCCGCCGCCGCTCCGCACACACTCCCCCCGGGGAAGAGCACCAGCGTGGAGTGGGAGCTGACAGCAAGTGCGAAGGTCGGAGACGCAGGGTGAATGGGAAGGCCGATCACTGCAGACGGCGCCCTTGATGTAGAGGTGACGGGTAGCATTTTGGGGAACTGCTAGGAATGTTGGGGGGAGTGTAAGGAGATCTGTATAAAGGTGGTGAATGGGATCAGGGCATCAGTTAAGGTGATCGGGGGTAAGTGGTGGGTGTGTGGGACGTCCTGCCAGGGGTGGTGTAGAGACAGATACATCAGGGACATTTAAGGTGATCGGAGGTAAGTGGTGAGTGTGTGGAATGTCCTGCCAGGGGTGGTGTAGAGACAGATATATTAGGGACATTTAAGTGACTCATAGACAGACACACGGATGATAAAAAAATAGTTTGACACAACATTGTTGGCTGAAGGGTTTGTACTGTGCTGTAAAGTTCAATGCTCTGTGTTCTAAATTTGCGGATGAGTGGGCCTACTCTAGAAGGGCAAGAGTGGGTGGGGAGTACCTGATTTAATGAAATTTAATATTCTTCTTTAAAAATGTATCTATTTTAGAGATTTTGGTTGATTTTCTTTTAATTGATATGCTGGTAACAGCAGATCTGTGAGATTTTCTCCCAGTGTAGATTAGGTGCAGTGGTTTGCATGGATTCGATGGGCTGAAGGGTCTGTTTTTGTGTGGGACTCACCGACTCCATACCCCACAATCAGTGGCACATGATTGAGTCTGTAGGGGGAGCACCAAAACGAGTTGGGACGGAGGATGCCTCCCTTGTAGCCCTGGGCAAAGGAGAGAAAATAAACGATTCATTTCCAAAGTCCGATACTGGTCCGCAGAATACCAGACGGCCATTAGATATAGGAGCAGAACTGAGCCGCCCGGCAAGGGATATTGCTCTGCCATTCCATCTTGGCTGATCCGATTCCTCACAAACCCACTCGTCTGCCTTCTCCCCATAACACGTCATGTCCTGACTAATCAAGAAACTATCAACCTCTGCTTTAAACACACCCAATGACTTGGCCTCCATAGCCATTTATGGCACTGAATTCAACAGATTCGCCACCCTCTGGCTACAGAAAATCCTCATCTCTGTTCTAAATGGACGTCCCTCTATTCTGAGGCTGTGGTGTCTGGTTCGAGACTCCCCCAGCATTGGAAACATCCTCTCCACATCCACTCTATCTGTGTCCTCTGGTCTTAGACTCCCCACTATAGGAAACATCCTCTCCACATCCACTCTATCTGTGTCCTCTGGTCCTAGACTCCCCAGCTATAGGAAACATCCTCTCCACATCCACTCTATCTCTGTCCTCTGGTCCTAGACTCCCCCACTACAGGAAACATCCTCTCCACATCCACTCTATCTGTGTCCTCTGGCCCAGACTCCCCCACTGTAGGAAACATCCTCTCCACACCCACTCTATCTGTGTCCTCTGGTCCTAGACTCCCCCACTGCAGGAAACATCCTCTCCACACCCACTCTACCTGTGTCCTCTGGTCCTAGACTCCCCCACTATAGGAAACATCCTCTCCACATCCACTCTATCTGTGTCCTCTGGTCCTAGACTCCCCCACTGCAGGAAACATCCTCTCCACACCCACTCTATCTGTGTCCTCTGGTCCTAGACTCCCCCACTATAGGAAACATCCTCTCCACATCCACTCTATCTGTGTCCTCTGGTCCTAGACTCCCCCACTGCAGGAAACATCCTCTCCATATCCACTCTATCTGTGTCCTCTGGTCCTAGGCTCCCCCACTATAGAAAACATCCTCTCCATATCCACTCTATCTGTGTCCTCTGGCCTCGACTCCCCCACTGCAGGAAACATCCTCTCCACATCCACTCTATCAAGGCCTTCAAATATTTGATGGGTTTCAGTGAGATTCCCCACCCCACATTCTTCCAAACTCCAGTGAGTACGGACCAAAGCTATCAAGCACTCTTCGAACTTTAATCCTTTGATTCCCAGAATCTTTCTGGTGAATCTCCTCAGAACCTCATAGGGATGTGGTGGGTGGGTGACGCAGGAATGAGATCGGTTGTGGAATTTAGACTGAAACTGGTCAGGGTTTCGATCAGAAACGTTTACACCAGTATGCGTCGGAGGCAGAGCCGTGCGAGTCTGGGTGTGGGCGGGGGGGAGGGAAAGCAAGGTGGTGGGGGGGGGGGGGAGAGTGAGGCGGGTCAGAGGGGAGTGAGGGGGAGAGCGTGGTAATAGGATGGTCAGAGGGAGAGGGGAGGAGGGCGAGAGGGAGGAGAAGATGGAGAGAGAGAGGGGAGGGAGCAAGAGGGAAGGGAAGTTTGTGAGGGAGAGGGAGAGAGGGAGAGGGGGAGTGGGGTTGAGGGGTAGTGGGGGTGAGCGATGAGGGGATGAGGAAGAGAGTAGGGAGAGATAGATGGGGAGGGATGGGTAGAGGGAGAGAGGGAGAAGGTCTGAAGAGATATTTCAGGGTGGGTGTTATCCTCCAGAGTCTGCCGGTACGGAGCAGGCGCCTGCGGGGTACCACGTCGACAGGAGCCTGTGATCAGTGGGCTGACCCCAAGCTCTTTCTCATGGTGCCACACCGAAAGCCCGGCACCGGCTTCTGAGGAGGAGACGACGACGTTCCCAGGCAGCGGTGTGCGGGCGGGAGAAAGCGGAGGCGGGTCGGGCGGAGGCGGAGGAGGGTCGGGCGGAGGCAGAGTCGGGCAGGGGTGGTCGGGCGGAGGCAGGGTCGAGCGGGCGGGAGAAAGCGGAGGCTGGTCCGGAGAAGGCGGAGGCGGAGGGTTTCGGGCGAAGGCGGGTCGGGAGAAGGCAGAGGCGGGTCGGGCGAGGCGGGTCGGGAAGAGGGGGCCTTACTTTCAGTGCTCGCGCATTCATCATGACGAGGATGGGTCCTCTCTTGGCCACCCACCTCTTCATTTCTGCAGGAGAGAAAGGGAAACGTCACAAATGGAAACGGTGCGGCCCATCTCCCCAAAGCTATCCCCTCCCTCGCCCCTCCCCCGACCATCTGAATGCCATACGACGTCTCATTGTTGCCCAGCAAGACGATGGCCTGCCCTCTCAGCAACCCCAATTCATATCCCACCATCTCCAAACCCCACCCAGTTGTCCTGTCCACTCCTGCCCCACACACACTGGGCGGGGGGTGGTCAAGGCAATTAACCCAGCGACCCCCGGGATGTGGGACGTGACCGGAGCACCCGGCGGGAGATTCACACGGTCACAGGGAACGCAGGCAGTCAGGGTCCCAGGAACCTCCCAGCCACCGGTGAGGGGTTTGCCTCAGCTTCCTTGGGCACCCTGCTTCAACCGGTTCACCACCCGCAGTAAAACGGTGCCCACCCCAGGGTCCGGTCCTCTCCGGCTGCCAGCGCCGAAGGTGGGCAGACCGCCTGGCACGGTCTCGGTGGGTGGTAAACCGGGAAGGGGGTGTGTCCGCCCGCACTGACCACCCCACCCACCGCTCAGGGCTGCCGCGGCGACTCACCGCGCTCATGAGGCCTGATGTTCCTGTAGGTCAGGACACGGGCAACGCTGAGACTGCGCCGGAACCTGCAGTGGTGCTTCGCTGCCCGGTAGGGATAGCTCCTCTGAGACATCATCCCCCCTGTCAACAAAGGTCCGCATTATCTCCGCTGTCTTCCGTCCTCCCCGGGAATCCCCCACCAATTGCCCGAGAGAAGAAGACCCCGCCGCCCCAGCGTGCCTGTCCTTCGAGCCTCTCCTACGGACAGCAACACCCCTCGGCATTCAGAACGTCCCAGACTCCAAACGGAGCAGGTCGACTCTCCTTACTCAGGGAGAAGGGGGGTCCCGGGTGAGATTAAGCGGGTGGGAGACGGGATCGCATTGGGATTAACGGGAGCGGAGTTGGGGGTGGGGGTTGGGGAGAGACTAAAGATTAAAGACAGCGGGAGACAGGGTTATGGTGGGTTATAAAGGAGTGCAAAATGGGGTCCCTGTGGGATTAAAAGGAGCGGGGGGGGGGCATAGGATTGAAGAGAGCGGGAGAGAGGGTCCCGGTGGGATTAAAGGGAGCGGGAGACGGGACCCGGTGGGATTAATGCGAGCGGGAGACGAGGTCCCATAGGAATTAATTCGAGCGGGAGACGGGGTCCCGGTGGGATTAATGCGAGCGGGAAACGGGGTCCCACAGAGATTAATTCGAGCGGGAGACGGGGACCTGGTGGGATTAATGTGAGCAGGAGACGGGGTCCTGGTCGGATTAAAGGAAGTGGGAGACGAGGTCCTGGTGGGATTAAAGGGAGTGGGAGATCGGGTCCCGGTGGGATTAATGCGAGTGAGAACGGGTCCCAATGGGATTAAGCGAGCGGGAGAAGTTGTCCCGGTAGGATTAAAGGGAGCGAGGGAAATACTACTAAATGAACCAGATGTCAAGTCATCCAGATTTGCAGAATATCGGAGACTGGATTTTACTCTGCATCCGCTTTGAGAAGACAAGATCTGTGAAGTGAGACCGAGAGTGTAAGGGAGATACTGAATCAGACAATGCATTGAGCAGAGGAACAGGTTGTAAAGGAAGAATGGCCTCCACTTCTCACCATTATCCAAAGCTCTATAAATCAGAGTGAACACCTCGACCATCTTGATTGACTCAAGTTCTGTCCCTAGGCTGGTCTGGACCGGTCTCCGGCTGATCAAAAGTTATCCCCCATGTCCTCCATACCAGAAACATGTTCCCTCCCCTCCAATGCAACAATCCACCCTCCCATCTTGTGGAGAAGAAATGGAAACTTTCCACAGGTCAGGCAGGAGAGAGTGAGAGGGAGAGAGAGACTGAGTCAACATGTCACGCTTGAGACCTGATATCAGTGCAGTGAGAGCTCGTGAAGGGATATAGATAGGATAATTGAATGGGCCTGGATATGGTTTGGGGTTACTGATGCACTCAAATGTTCTGGGAGATCTTCGCTCTGTGATTTTTACAAATGACCTGGATGAGGAAGTAGAGATTTGGGTTAGTAAATTTGCTGATGACACAGGGGTTGGGGGTGTTGTGGATAGTGTGGAGGGCTGTCAGAGGTCACAGCGGGACATCGATAGGATGCAAAACCGGGCTGAGAACTGGCAGAGAGAGCTCAACCCAGATTAGTGTGAGGTGGTTCATTTTGGTAGGTCAAATATGATGGCAGAATATAGTATTAAGGGTAAAACTCTTGGCAGTGTGGAGGATCAGAAGGATCTTGGGGACAGAGTCCATAGGATACTCAAAGCTGCTGCGCAGGTTGACTCTGTGGTTAAGAGGGCATATGGAGCATTGGTCAGTTTGGAGCAATTTCTCTTATTCAATTTCTTCCACCAGGCCATCAGGCTGCTAAGTTCATGCTGACACAACTGTATTTCTCTGCTATATTGACGGTCCCGTGGTGCATTATAATTATTATAGATTGCACAATGCCCATTTGAATGTAACGGAGAGATTTTTACTCCTGGTGTGTATGAAGGATGTAAGTAATGAAGTCATTTCAAGGTCCTCAGCTTCACTGGTGGACCTGGTCCCGAATCTACCATCCTCTGCAGAGTGGGAAGCTTGCGACGCCGCTGCTAAGCGGTCTGTCCCTGCTATGGGCCAGTCCTCGCACGCCAGGAGGGTTATCGGGCAGCTCACTTACCCAGGTGCATAATGCTTCTGAAGGCGTTGTAAGGGTAGCCACCTTTACAGGCTCTGTCAAAGTGGTCACAATCCAGGAGCACTGCGGATATCAATGAGAGGAGACTTCGGTTACAGCGAAGGCAGCGGTGCTGCGGGGCGTGTCCCGGGACGGTGGGGGAGGGCGCGGGTCATTACCTTGCTCCGACATGCTGATCAGTCGCTTGGTCTTGAGGAACCACATGGACTCCAGGTTGGCGATGGTTCCGAAGGCCCAGCAGGAGCCACACCGCCCCTGCAGGGACAGAGAGAGAGCCCGGTGGCCTGCTTCAGTCTGTTTCTCTCACCACATTCCCCTTGCTGTTACCCTCCTCCATCCCTCAGTACCCTCTTCCTCCACAGAACTCGTCTGCCCGCACGGCACTGTTACGCTCTATTCTGCATTGTGACTGTTTTACTACGAAGCCCTGTGATCTCATGTCTGGGAACAGTCTGCAATGCCCGCATAAAGACATAGCAGCAGAATTAGGCCATTCAGCCCATCAGGTCTGCTACTCTATTCCATCATGGCTGATTTATTCTGCTGTCTCTTACCCCCAGCTTGACCTGACTCATCTCCCATTGCTATCTGTATCCATCCGAGCCTGGTACAGCAAAATCGGTACACAGCCCAGCCAGGTATACCAAAACCTGCAGCCATCCAAGCCTGGTACAGCAACATCTGTACCTATCCCAGACTGGTACGGCAATATCCGTACCTATCCCAGACTGGTACGGCAACATCTGTACCCATCCCAGACTGGTACGGCAACATCTGTACCCATCCCAGCCTGGTAGGGCAACATCTGTACCAATCCCAGGCTGGTAGGGCAACATCTGTACCCAGCCCAGCCAGGTATATCAAAATCTGTACACATCCCAGCCTGGTACAGCAATATCTGTACCCATCCCAGCCTGGAACGGCAACATCTGTACCCATCCCATCCTGGTACGGCAAAATCTGTACCCATCCCAGGCTGGTAGGGCAACATCTGTACCCATCCCAGCCTGGTACGGCAACACCTGTACCCAGCCCAGCCAGGCATATCAAAATCTGTACCCATCCCAGACTGGAACGGCAACATCTGTACCCATCCCAGACGGGTACGGCAACATCTGTACCCATCCCAGCCTGGTACGGCAAAATCTGTACCCATCCTAGACTGGTACGGCAACATCTGTACCCGTCCCATCCTGGTAGGCAACATCTGTACCCAGGCCAGCCAGGTATATCAAAATCTGTACCCATCCCAGCCTGGTACGGCAACATCTGTACCCATCCCAGCCTGGTACGGCAACATCTGTACCCATCCCAGCCTGGTACGGCAACATCTGTACCCATCCCAGCCTGATATATCAAAATCTGTACCCATCCCAGACTGGTACGGCAACATCTGTACCCAGCCCAGCCTGGTACGGCAACATCTGTACCCATCCCAGCCTGGTACGGCAACATCTGTACCCAGCCCAGCCTGATATATCAAAATCTGTACCCATCCCAGCCTGGTACGGCAACATCTGTACCCAGCCCAGCCTGGTACGGCAACATCTGTACCCAGCCCAGCCTCGTACGGCAACATCTGTACCCAGCCCAGCCTCGTACGGCAACATCTGTACCCATCCCAGCCTGATATATCAAAATCTGTACCCATCCCAGCCTGATATATCAAAATCTGTACCCATCCCAGCCTGGTACGGCAACATCTGTACCCATCCCAGCCTGGTACGGCAACATCTGTACCCAGCCCAGCCTGCACTCAGAAAAGAAACTAACATAATCAACGACCAGCTACTCCACAGCCCTCACCCCAACCCGCCCCCACACCCTTCAGTCCTTCCCTTTTCTCCCCGGGCACGTCGGACAGAGGGTAAAAGTGTGAGGCAGCACGAAACACTAGAGTCAAGGACAGCTTCGATCCCGACTCTTGAATCGTCCTCACAATAAAAAGACCCCCATGATAGGAAACATCCTCCCCACATCCACTCTATCTGTGTCCTCTGGTCCTCGTCTCCTCCACTATAGGAAACATCCCCTCCACATCCACTCTATCTGTGTCCTCTGGTCTTAGACTCCCCCACTATAGGAAACATCCTCTCCACATCCACTCTATCTGTGTCCTCTGGTCCTAGACTCCCCCACTATAGGAAACATCCCCTCCACATCCACTCTATCTGTGCCCTCTGGTCCTGGGCTCCCCCACTATAGGAAACATCCCCTCCACATCCACTCTATCTGTGTCCTCTGGTTCTAGACTCCCCCACTACAGCAAATATCCTCTCCACATCCACTCTTTCTGTGCCCTCTTGTCTTAGACTCCCCCACCATAGGATACATCCACTGTATCTTGACCTTTCAATATTTGCTCTCTTTCAATGAGTCTCCCCGCCCCCACCGACACTTCCCCCTGTCCACTCTTTCTTCTGAACTCTGCCTAGTGCAGACTCTGAGTTATCAAACATTTTTCAACTTTTTTATGTTGGAAAGGAAATTTATTCAGGGTTGGTAATAATACTAATTTTGGTAAGGAGGATGTGTTGGTTGGACAGACAGTGCGGAGGTGTGTGGATAGGGAGGGAAGGCCAGTCAAACTCCTGGTCTGTTTACCCCGGACCTTTCCGAGAAGCCAATTTTCGTTCCAGGCAGCAGGATTCTGCACCTCTGCTCAGGGTTGATCTCTGACTGAAGGTCCCTGAAGAAGAACCAGAGAGTGTCTGAAGCCGGAAGTATGTGATGGGACGGTGTGGAGGGAGATTCACTCTGTTTCTGACCCCGGGAGTGTGTGATGGGACGGTGTGGAGGGAGCTCCACTCTGTGTCTGACCCCGGGAGTGTGTGATTGGACAGTGTGGAGGGCGCTTCGCTCTGTGTCTGACCCTGGGAGTGTGTGATGGGACGGCGTGGAGGGAGCTTCACTCTGTGTCTGAGCCCGGGAGTGTGTGATGGGACGGTGCGGAGGGAGCTTCACTCTGTTTCTGACCCCGGGAGTGTGTGATGGGACGGTGTGGAGGGAGATTCACTCTTTGTCTGACACCGGGAGTGTATGATGGGACGGTTTAGAGGGAGATTCACTCTGTGTCTGACCCCAGAAGTCTGTGATGGTCCGGGGTGGAGGGAGCTTCACTCTGTGTCTGACCCCAGGAGTCTGTGATGGGACGGTGTGGAGGGAAATTCACTCTGTGTCTGACCCTGGGAGTGTGTGATGGGACAGCGTAGAGGGAGCTTCACTCTGTTTCTGACCCCGGGAGTGTTTGATGGGACAGTGTGGAGGGGGCTTCACTTTGTGTCTGACCCCGGTAATGTATGATGGGACTGTGTGGAGGGAGATTCACTCTGTGTCTGAGCCGGGAGTGTGTGATGGGACGGTGTAGAGGGAGCTTCACTCTGTGTCTGACCCCGGGAGTGTTTGATGGGATGGTGTGGAGGGAGATTCACTCTGTGTCTAACTCCCGTAATGTGTGATGTGACTGTGTGGAGGGAGATTCACTCTGTGTCTGAGCCGGGAGTGAGTGATGGGATGGTGTGGAGGGAGATTCACTCTGTGTCTGACCCCGGTAATATGTGATGGGACTGTGTGGAGGAAGATTCACTCTGTGTCTGAGCCGGGAGTGTGTGATGGGACAGTGTGGAGGGAGCTTCACTCTGTGTCTGACCCCGGGAGTGTGTGATGGGATGGTATGGAGGGAGCTTCACTCTGTGTCTGACCCATACAGACCCTGGATGGTGAGGTGCTGTCCACACCCATCTCATCGCCATCCTCTCCCTCCTGCAGTCTCTCCTCCAGGGACATCTGATCAAGTAGAGTCTTGGCCCGTCCTGGTAGGGACGTACCTGATTTTTGACTGACGTTACCGCACCATAACTTCTCCAGTCTATTCGCCGACGAATCCGACAGTCCGCGATCGGTTCGGCCACCGGCACCTTCGCCATCTCCTGCATCCAGGACGTGTCGTTCATCATCAACGGGTTGAGGTAGAACTGCTCGAATTCTTCGTCTGAGGAGAGGGGAAGGAAGACAATTACCGACCGTTCCTGCCCAGGCACGATGGGCTGGGGTCAGCTCGGGGAGCGTATAACGAGCAGAATTCAAGTTCAGAGGGACTGGGGACGCTGAGCTTGGGATGTGGGGGCTTGTTTTGATGGGATCGGGTTGTTTCAGACTGAGCCTGTCCTCTTGTCGGAGATGAAGATGGGACATGTTTGTCACTTGAAGACTCAGATGCTCTGTGATTCGTTTGCATCCAATTAGATCAGCGGGTTTGCGTTGGGGGCAGCCGACGGTGTCACCACCAACTCTCTAACCCAAAAGCAATACGCCTCTAGACGGTGGGAGTATACTTGGAGACGTCCCACACCTTCACTGGCAGCGACAGGGATTGGTCCCCTCCCGGTCTCCGCCGCGCTGTTGCGCCACGTCTTGGCCAAAGGAGGCCACTTGGCCCATTGCTTTGTGCCAGCCCCAGAACCCCTCTGGTGTCTCTTGGCCCAGGGCCCCGGGGAGACTGGGCCTTATCTAGACCCTTTTAAAGTCCTGATTGCTTCAAAGTCCACCCTGGACAGATTTTAAAGAGATCAGCTCTGCTTGCTAATGCAGTAATTCCCCAACCTACTAACCCCAACCAATCATCTTCAGACTGTGGGAGGAGACCAGAGCCCCCCCCCTCACCCCGAAGAAACCCCTGCATTCACGGGGAGGGTGTACCAACTCGTTACCGACAGTGGCGGGGGTGGAACCCCGTTCTCACATTCCCACTGCTGTGAAGGGTTGGACTCAACATTGTGCCTGTGAGCTGCTCCGTGGTCAGGACAGTCGGTCTCTGAGCGAACAGGTGACTCCCACTTGGTCTCTCGTATCCGCTGCCCAGAGCAGGCCTCGGGGACCCCTGGCCCGTGGAGCGTAGCAGCTTCCCCGCGTGTCCCTGCCTGAACTGCTCACCTCTCAGTTCAGTAGGACAGAGCAGAGCACAGCACGGGGACAGACCCTGCTCTACGTCTTGTTGCTGCCGAGGTTAACCCTCTTTATCCGCCTGCCCGGGGATCCACATCCCTCCCTTCCCTGCGTGTCTAAATGCCGCTCCCCACACCGCCCCTTCTCTGCCCTCACATCTCCCCTCACTCCCATCTCAACGATGCCCCAGTCTTGAACCTGATGTCACGAACATCGATTTCCCAAACGTCCGGGAATTGCACCCCGCCCTTCCCCACTTTCCTCTCTCAACGCATCTCCTCACCTGCCCATCGCCTCCCACTGGTGCCCCCCTCCTTCTCTTTCTTCCCTGGCCTGCTCGCCTCTCCTATCTCATCACCTTCCCAGCTCTTTACTTCACCGTGCCCCCTCTCCCGGTTCCACCTCTCTCCTCCCAGCTTCTTACTCTGGCTGCTCATTTCTTTTTCCCAGTCCTGATTAAGAGTGTCAGACTGTGCACTCTTCTCCATAGACGCTGCCTGGCCTGCTGAGTTCCTCCACTGTTCTGTGTGTGTGTGTGTGTGTTGCTCAGATTTCCAGCATCCGCAGGTTTTCTCATGTTAAAGACGTTCTCTCTACAACTTGACACGTGTATCCTTCGAACAGGACGCTCTAATAAGATGATAATACTCTCTATTCCGGTCAGCACCTCTGCTGCACCCTCTACGATGAAAAGAGAAACTCTCACCTGGTCAGACAGCGTCTGAGGGAACGGAAGCACAGGAAACATTGCGGAACCAAGTTCCTTTGTGAGGGTCAGCATGGTGGCGCAGGGGGCAGAGCTGCTGCCTCAGTGACCCAGAGACGCGGGTTCGATCCCAGCCTCCGGCTTTGTGTGCATGTGTGTAAACTACTCACTGTAAATTCTCCAACCCCAACGGGGTGGGGTGGGGTGGGAGGGGGAATAAAATGCAATCGGTGTAATTCGAGGTTAATGGTCAGCATAGAGTTAATGGCCCAAAGGGCAGCTCCCAGATTCACACTGCACAACAGGACTTTTAGAATAGAGAGTCTGGACCGAACTCTCCCAGAGCCGAACCGGTGGGTGGGGGGTTTGTTGTCACCCCAGGCTGCCGGTACCTGTCATGTCACTGAATTTGGTGACTCCATGCTCGGCCGTCCCTCTGTCGTCGTCTTCCATCTGTTCAGCTTTCTTCATGTTCTCCACGAAGATCTGGAAGCGGCGATTCTCTTCTGCCGAGAGAGAGGGAGTGTGTAAGGAGCGACAGGAGAGAGAGAGAAGAAGAGGAGAGGATGGGAGTGCGAAAGAGATGCAGAGAGCGAGAGAAGGGGGATTTGAGGAAGTGTGTGAGGAGAGAGCAGGAAAACTGTGTGAGGGGAGCGAAGGGGGCAGGAACGAATGTGAGAGTTCAGAGAGAGAGAGAGAGAGAGAAAATGTGCGAGCAGAGACAGTTTTGGAGCTGGGGGACGAGTGTGTGACAGAGAGGGGAAGGGAGAAGGGGAGAGAGATAAAGAGGTGAGAGAGATGTAAGGTGTGTGTGTGGGGGAGAGAGAAAGTGAGAGGGGAGAGAATGAGTGTGGGACGAGAAGGAGAGGGTGAATGTGTAAGAGAGAGCAGGACAGAGAAAGAGGGAGTGGGGGAAGGTGTAGAAGGGGGTGTTGGTGCCCAGTAGAACCCTCTGTTCCTCCACCCCTCTCTCCCTCCCTCCCCACACCCTTTGTCCGACCCCCTTCTCCCCATCCCTTCCCGGGACAGAACGAGTCCGGTTCCCCTTACCTTCCTCTCCGTCATAACTCCTGTTGTAAGCCACTTTGAACTCCTCGAAATCGGACCGCATTTGGAACTGGGGACGGAAGAAGTTGCCGTTAGTCGGGAATCTCCTTCCCTCAATCCGTGTCGCTGGGAACCTCTGAGAAGGCCATCCCAGCCCTGAGCAGTGAGGGCCGCCCCCGCCCGCCCTCTCCGCGGTACGGACACACCCTTGGTGTGGATGGTGTGGAGGGGGACGGGGTTAGTGAAGGTGCGGTAGAGGGGAAGGGGACAGTGTGGAAGTGGCCGTGGTGATTGATGCAGTGGAGGGGGATGAAACTGTGGAGAATACGGGAGTGAAGAGGAATGGAGGGGGGTCGATTTAGAGGGGAGGGGAGTGAGGAGTGGTGGAGGGGGTTGTAGGGGGAGAGGACGGGGATGGAGAGGGAGGGGGAGGGGGATGGAGTGGGGAGCGAAAGGAAAATACAGGGCAGTGAGGGGAAAGCCGACAGGGGAGTGAGGTCGAGGGCGAGGGAGGGCAGTGAGGGGAAGGGAAAGGGTGGTGGAGCGGTGGCGAGGGAGGGAGGCCGGATGGGGTGAGGACAGGAAGTGTTGGGGGAGGGAACGGAGGGAGTGAGTGTGGAGTTGAAGTGAGTGCATGTGGACGGTGGGGGATGAGTGGTTGTGTTGGGTGAAGGGAGGGAAGACGGACGCAGAGTTTGAAACAGGATGAAGAGGAACCAAGAGGAATGGGCGATGCTGTTGGATGGGGTGGGGGGGGTTTCTGCCAGAGGGAGGCAGAGGTTTAGGTTGAGTGGTGAAAGGCTGAACAGGAATCTGAGCGGTAAATTCTACACCCAGCGGGTGCTGAATGCATGGGACGAGCTGCCGGGTGAAGTAAGGGTGAGCCGGATTATTCCCAGGGCAGCTCCATCCGTCCACATTCGGGAGGGACCGTGATGGGTCAGTAACGAAAGCAGGGAGGGCACCGTGGTCGGCAGCGACTGGTTGAGCCGAATGGCCTGTCCCCTCCGAGACCCCGCAGCGGTGAGACTCTCCAGCACTGCCGCTGTTCAGCAGCCGCCTCGGCTGCCTGCTTTCCCTGGTCGCAGGCGAGGGGATACCCCAGGGTCCCGACGCTCCGCTCCGAAACGGCCGAAGAGACCTCATGGTCAGCGCGCCTCGGCGCTCCGTCACCTACCATTTCCTCGTCCTCCTCATCTTCTGGCAGATCCGCCGGGGAGGAGCACCGAGACGGGACGACCTGGGTTGCCACCAGGCAGGCAACAAGAAGCCGGAACATTGCGATATCCGCACAACAGAGCAGGACCTGGAGTCGGGGGTGAAGGGGGGTGGTGCGGTGCGGAGGAATGGTCAGTGAAAACTGCGGCTGTTCCCTCCGTTTACTCCACTCCCCGGGGTTGCTACCTCATCTCCCGAGGGTCCTTGACTCACTACACGGAGCGGTCCCTCCCTCGTCAGTACGGAGGAAGCGCGAGTGTGCCATGGGTGGGGGAGCACAGTAACGTTTTAGTGGGGAGGTGGAACCCGTGCGTGGCCCAGTCAACGGCATGGGAGCACCCCCTCCCCTCCCACAGTGCAGAAATCCCTCACCGCTCTCCCACAGCACGCAGATCCCTCAACACCCCGTCCCACAATGCAGAGAATCCTCACCACCCCCTACAGCACGGAGATCCCTCACCCCCTCCCTCAATACAGAGATCCCTCACCACCACGTCCCACAGCACGGAGATCCCTCACCCCCTCCCTCACTACAGAGATCCCTCACCACCACGTCCCACAGCACGGAGATCCCTCACCACCACCCCCCGCAGCGCTGAGATCCCTCGCCACCCCCCACAATGCAGAGATCCCTCACAACCCCCACCCCCACAGCGCAGAGATCCCTCACCACCCCTCCACAATGCAGAGATCCCTCACCACCCATCCTAGAGTGCAGAGCTCCCTCAGCATTAATAGCAAGTCTCACTGGACAAAGGTGGGTGGGGCGGGATGTGGGTGGGGGAGACGGTGACTGACTGAGAGGGAGACGACATCCTCTGCCCCTCCCGTCAGACTGGCCCCGTTCCAGGAAGCCAGTCTCTCCAAGGACGAACACTGGCAATTCTTGACAACGTGCTCACTCACCACACTCGTTCGGACAACACCAGCCGCTGTGGTGGACTGTAAGGACGCGTACCGTCTCTTATAGTCCCTGTCTGGCCCCTCCCCCCCCATCTGATCCTATCACCGCCCCCCGTCCAACGGACACCCCGCACTGATAAGGTCCTGAACGATGTTACAATCCCACTTCCCCCTTCCACCAACGGACGCCCACCGTCGCCCACTTCCCCCCACCCTCCCGAGCTGCTCGGGACGTTAGTAACCCCCTCCTCGGCCCTCTCTACTGAAACAGCAGCCCTCGCCGCTCTGCCTCAGAACCTGAGGAATGAGTTGCCGCAGTCGACTGTGGAGGCAAACTCACTGAGTGAATTTAGAGTGGAGGTCGATAATCTCTTGATTAGACAGGCCTTGAAAGGTTACAGGAAGAAGGCAGGAGAATGGGTTTGAGAGGGATAATAAATCAGCCAGGATGCGATAGAGGAGCAGACTCGATGGGCTGAATGGCCTAATTCAGCTCCTATGTCTTGTGGCCTTAAGGAAACAAAGCCGTCCCCGACCCTGAGTTAAACCAAGCACAGACGAAGTCAAGTTTAATTCAGTGCACACGAGCGCCTGTGGGTACGTGTGCCATCGGGAAGGAGGTACAGGAGCCTCAGGTCCCACACCACCAGGTTCAGGAACAGTTATTACCCTCAACCATCAGGCTCCTGAACCAGTGAGGATAACCTCAACTCTGAACTGATTCAATAGACAATTGACAATAGGTGCAGCAGTAGGCCATTCGGCCCTTCGAGCCAGCAACGCCATTCACTGTGATCATGGCTGATCATCCACAATCAGTATCCAGTTCCTGCTTTATCCCCATAACCTTTGATTCTGATATCTTTAAGAGCTCTATCCATCTCTTTCTTGAAAGCATCCAGAGACTTGGCCCCCACTGCCTTCTGCCTTCAGATGTCAGCATACACAACCCTGAGATTCTCACGTCATCGTACACAACCCTGAGATTCCTACATCCACATACACAGCCCTGAGATACACTTTCTCGCCCGCATGCTGAGTAGATTGAAGAAAGACAGCAGAATTAATGAAAGGCAGCAGCCAACAGGTCTGACAAACAAACAACGTGCAGACGACGACAATCTACGCTGATACAAAAAGTAATATCAATCAGTCCTGATGAAAGGTCTCAGCCCGAAACATGGACCGCTCTCGCTTTGCTGTCACTGCTGGCTGCCCTACTGTGTGTTCCTCCAACACATCGCATGTGTTGCTTCGAATCCCTGCATCTGCAGATTCTCTGCTGTTTGTGAAATTAAAATGTAATAATTGTTGTTAGCATTCATATTAAGTTCAAAGTCTGACAAATTATATTCTGACCAACACATTACTACAGAGAGGACAATCCATGATGACCCCCTGATATTATGTTACAGGATACACACTCAAGAACAGCTTGCTCAATAGAGTCAGAATCATAATCAGGTTTAATATCCCTGACATAAGTCGTGAAATTGGTTGTTTTGTAGCATTCCAAACACACATAGCCTACAGATATCAATTAGTGAAAAACAGCAGGAAGATGCGGAATTAAACGATGAAGTTGAAAGACTGTGGAACATGAACAGGGTATACATTGTTCCAATGGTAATATCTACAACTGCTACTGTCCCAAAGTGACTACACAATAGCATCAAACAATTAGGCCTACACGGCAGTATCCCTGTAAACCTTCAGAAATCCGAAACACTAACCATCATTATAACATTCCTAGAAACTGAAAAATAAAATAAAGTGCGCCCTTGATCATGCCTGCAGCTCAGGTTTTACCATCCTGAGCTGAAAATAACAAATGAGCATTAAATATCGCGGTCATGAGATGAAGACCCTGGAAGTGAGTCCATAGGTTGTAGGAAGAGTTGGGGCCAGTGAAGTTGGGTGAAGTCATCCCATCTGGATCATGGTGTCAAGATAATACAACCTTTCCCCCAACGTTGACAAAACAAATGAGTTGGTGACTGGATTCAGAGGAATGGTGGGGCTCCACCTCCTGTTTCCATCAATGGGACTGAGGAAGAGAGGGTTGTGATCTTCAAGCTCCCTGTTCAGATCCCACCGCGCTGACACCACAACCCAGAGTGCTCACCAGCACCTCTACTCCCCTCGGGAGACTAAAGGAACTGGCAAGCCGCTGATGCACCAGAGAAACATCACAGCTGGTCCGTGTCAGTAACCTGGACCGTGTCAGTTCTCCGGTCCCCGTCAGACCCATGGCCCCTGTCCGTTCCCTGGTCTGTGACAGTAGCCTGGTCTCTGTCAGTCCCCTGCTCCATGTGAGCTCCCTGGTCCGTGTCAGCTCCCTGGTCCCTATCAGTTCCCTGGTCTGTGTCCGCTCCCTGGTCCGTGTCAGTTCACTGGTCCCTGTCAGTTCCCTGGTCTGTGTCCTCTCCCTGCTCCCTATTTGTTCCCTTGTCCGTGCCAACTCTGCCCATGACCACCAGAAACTGCCGAGGGCTGTGGGCACACCTCAGCACATGACAGAAAAGGGCATGCCCTGGGTGCTGGAGATCCTCAATAATGGACGTTGCCTTTCTGAGACAAAGATGTCTAAAGATGTCCTGGGTACTTTGTAGGTTAGTGCCCAAGATGGAGATGACTGGATTTACAACTTCCTGCAGCTTCTTTCTGTCCTGTGCAGTAGCTCCTCCATACCAGACAGTGATGCAGGCTGTCAGAATGCTCTCCACGGGACAACTATAGAAGTTTTTGAGTGTATTTGTTGACATGCCAGATCTCTTCAAACTCCTCATAAAGTATAGCAGCTGTCATGCCTTCTTTTTGACTACCTTAATATGTTGGGACCAGTTCAGATTCTTAGAGATCTTGACACCCAGGAACTTGAAGCTGCTCACTCTCTCCACTTCCACAATCAGCTCCTTCGTCTTACTGACGTTGAGTGCCAGGTTGTTGCTGCGCTACCACTCCAATAGGTGGCATATCTTACTCCTGTGCGCCCTCTCGTCACCACCTCAGATTGTACCAACAATGGTGTTACCATCAGCAAATTTATGGATTATATTTGAGCTATGCCTAGCCACACAGTCATGTGTATATAGAGAGTAGAGCAGTGGACTAAGCACACACCCCTGAGGGGCACCAGTGTTAATCTTCAAAAAAGAGGAAAAGTTATCACTAACCCGCACAGACTGTGGTCTTCCGGTTAGGAAGTTGAGAATCCAATTGCAGAGACCCAGGTTCTTCATCTTCCCAATTAGGATTGTGGGAATGATGGTATTAAATGCTGAGCTATAGTCGATGAACAGCATCCTGACGTAGGTGTCTGTGCTGTCTCGGTCTTCTAAAGCCATGTGGAGAGCCATTGAGATAGCGTCTGCCGTTGAATTATTGTGGCGATAGAGTAGTCATATTGTTGCAGAAATGTTGTGATGAGGGTTTTGCCAGTTGGTTCAAGAATCAAATGATTGAAGGGAGATACAACAACTGTTCCTGAAGTTGGTGCAGAAGGACCCCAGGCTTCGGAATCTCATGCCCAATGGAAGTTGGAAGTCCTGCCTGTCCATTGGAGTCTTACATCAGTCGAGGTGACCAGCTGGAACTTCGGCTGTGGCCGGGAAATGCCAGTGAAATCCAGCAGTGTAGCATCTAGGGTTGCATCCATTCCCTCCTGCGAGGCAAGGGTTAATATATCGTTACAGTTGAGATGAAAACTGACCGTTGTTGATCTGATCTACACTAAGGTTCTGTTGTTGCCAAGCCGATAAGGCATAATTCCGCAGCTTTCAACTGGCATTTTATCGCGCACTCCGCTTGAGCTACAGTTTGAAGCCGCCACTGTCACCCGCCGATCTCCCGCCGCGTCTGTGCATGTTCTCAGCCGGCCTAGCCCATCGGACAAAGGTTTGGCGCAGGACAAGAAAGAATTTCAACAGCTAGAGGGTGACAGATCTATGGAATTCATTCCCAGACTTCTGTGGCGGTCAAGCTCACTGATCCCTGTCAGTTCCCCGGTCTCTGTCAGTTCCCTGATCCCTGTCAGTTCCCTGGTCCCCGTCAGTTCCCTGGTCCTTGTCAGTTCACTGGTCCGTGTCAGTTCCCTGGTCCGTGTCAGCTCCCTTGTCCGTGTCAGTTCCCTGGTCCTTGTCAATTCCCTAGTTCGTGTCAGTTCCCTGGTCCGTGTCAGTTCCCTGGTCCTTGTCAGTTCCCTGGTCCGTGTCAGTTCCCTGGTCCGTGTCAGGTCCCTGGCCCCCGTCAGTTCCCTGGTCCGTGTCAAGTCCCTGGTCCGTGTCAGTTTCCTGGACCACGTCAGTTCCCTGGTCCGTGTCAGTTTCCCGATCCGTGTCAGTTCCCTGGGTCGTGTCAGTTCCTTGGTCCCTGTCAGTTCCCTTGTCCATGTCAGTTCCCTTGTCAGTGTCAGTTCCCTGGTCCGTGTCAGTTCCCTGGTCCGTGTCAGTTCCTTTGTCCGTGTCAGTTCCCTTGTCAGTGTCAGTTCCCTGGTCCGTGTCAGTTCCCTGGTCCCCGTCAGTTTCCTGGGCCCCGTCAGTTCCCTGTTCCCTGTCATTTCGCTGGTCCTTGTCAGTTCCCTGCTCCTTGCCCGCTCCCTGCTCCCTGTCCGTTACCTGCTCCGTGTCCGCTCCCTGCTCCGTGTCATCTCCCTGCTCCGTGTCGTCTCCCTGCTCCGTGTCGTCTCCCTGCTCCCTGTTTGTTCCCTTGTCCGTGCCATTTCTGCCAATGAGCACCAGAAACTGCCGAGTGCTGTGGGCACAGCTCCGGACATGACAGAAATCAGCCTCGCCTCCGTGGACTCTGCCTTCACTTCCCACTGACTCGTTGAGGCAGCCAGCATTATCGAAGACCTCAGTAACCCCGGACCTTCTCTCCTATCCCTCCTCCCATCGGGAAGAGCAAATGAAAAGCCTGAAAATGTGTAATATCGGTTCAAAGTTCAAAGTACACTTTATGCTCAGAGTACACCCACGTCAGCGCAAAGAACCCAAAGATTTATTTCCCTGCGGGCACACTCAACAAATAAGTGGATTTGTAATCAGGATCAATAAAAGATCAGATAGAAGACAGCAAACTGTGTAAATGCAAATATAAATAATCAGTAACCAATAACGTGAACATGAAATAACAAGCCAAAGATTCATAAACGTGACACATTTGCTTGTGGGAGCATTTCAATGGGTGAGGAAGTGAGTGTGGTTATCCCCTCTGGTTCAGGAGCCTGATGGGTGAGGGGTAATAACTGTTCCTGAACCTGGTGGTGTGGGACCTGAGACTCCTGTACTTACTTCCTGATGGAATCAGTTCAGAGTTGAGGTTATCCCCTCTGGTTCAGGAGCCTGATGGTTGAGGGGTAATAACTGTTCCTGAAGCTGGTGGTGTGGGACCTGAGGCTCCTGTACCTGCTTCCCGATGGAATCAGTTCAGAGTTGAGGTTATCCTCACTGGTTCAGGAGCCTGATGGTTGAGGGGTAATAACTGTTCCTGAACCTGGTGGTGTGGGACCTGAGGCTCCTGTACCTCCTTCCCGATGGAATCAGTTCAGAGTTGAGGTTATCCCCTCTGGTTCAGGAGCCTGATGGTTGAGGGGTAATAACTGTTCCTGAAGCTGGTGGTGTGGGACCTGAGGCTCCTGTACCTCCTTCCCGATGGAATCAGTTCAGAGTTGAGGTTATCCTCACTGGTTCAGGAGCCTGATGGTTGAGGGGTAATAACTGTTCCTGAACCCGGTGGTGTGGGACCTGAGGCTCCTGTACCTCCTTCCCAATGGAATCAGTTCAGAGTTGAGGTTATCCCCTCTGGTTCAGGAGCCTGATGGTTGAGGGGTAATAACTGTTCCTGAACCCGGTGGTGTGGGACCTGAGGCTCCTGTACCTCCTTCCCGATGGAATCAATTCAGAGTTGAGGTTATCCCCTCTGGTTCAGGAGCCTGCTGGTTGAGGGGTAATAACTGCTCCTGAAGCTGGTGGTGTGGGACCTGAGGCTCCTGTACCTCCTTCCCGATGGAATCAGTTCAGAGTTGAGGTTGTCCTCACTGGTTCAGGAGCCTGATGGTTGAGGTAAATAACTGTTTCTCAACCTGGTGGTGTGAGACTCGCACCTTCCACCTGATGGCAGCAGTGAGACAGGAACATGTCCTGCGTGGTGGGGTCCCTAATGATGGATGCTGCTTTTCTACGACAGTGTTTTGTGCAGATGTGCTCAGCGGTGAGGAGAGCTTTACCCGTGATGGACTGGGCCGAACCCACTACTCTGAAGGAGTTTCTGTTCACCGGCATTGGTGTTCCCATACCAGGCCGTAATGCAGCCGGACAACACACTCTCCTCAAAGTGTTGCTTTTGTAAGACGATTGAGCATGTCCTGCCACAAGGTGCGCTGGTAACCGACCCAAATGCAGAACACAGACACTGAAGTACAAGGAACAGAACTTGACTAGAGCAGGGACATGACAGGATACAGACCAGGAGCAGGGACAAGAACGCAGGCTTGGGCTAGGGAAAGCGGGACCAGGACTAGAAACCATGGACTAGGAGACAAGGCTTCGACTCCGAGATCGAGACTGGACAAGGATCCAGAACCTAGGTCTTGCCTCGGGCTCGGTCTCCAGAACCAGGCAAGGACATGACGTGGCTTCAGCACAGGACGTGGCTGGGGTCTAGAGGCCTGAGCTTGGAGACAGGCTGGGGTCTTTGCCCTTGAGGTTTGAGGCTGGGGTCTTGGGTCTTGAGCTTGGCTGCAGGCTGGGGTCTTGGATCTTGAGCTTGGCCGCAGGCTGGCGTCTTGGGTCCTGAGCTTGGCCGCAGGCTGGCGTCTTGGGTCTTGATCTTGGCTGCAGGCTGTGGTCTCGTGTCTGGAGCTTGTAGTCTGGGGAAATCAGGCTTGGGTTCTTGGAGATTGGCTTGGAATCCTCGAGGCTTGGGTTCTTGGAGCTTGGCTTGGGATCCTTGAGGCTTAGGTTCTTGAGCTTGGTTTGGGATCCTCGGGACTTGGGTTCTTGGAGCTTGGCTTGGGATCCTGGAGGCTTGGGTTCTTGGAGCTTCTCCTGAGCAGGATGCGGATCTCCTGGGCAGGACGAGGAACTTCACCCCACGGAGGCAAGGACAGGGAGGGACGGACCCAACCGCAGGGTAACGGTAAGCGGCCTGGCTGACCTGAAGGAGGCAAGGGACGGGAAAGGAGCTCAATACAGGGTGGCTCTGAGCCTCGGGGCAGCCAGCAACCTAGGCTGGCTACAGAAACAGCCAAATCCATACCATGATGACTACTCCGACGAGTGGTAACAAGACTCCATGAAGCAGTGGTCCTCCAACCAAACCTAGAGTTCACGAATGGTTTCACTAGCCTTCCATCAGCAGGTTGCTCCAAAGGGGACTGACAAGACAAGCCAGCAGCCCACACTCAACCCCAAGGCTACTGATATTCCAAGCCCCAAGACGGGAATCAGGAGCCTATGCTTAACTCAATCAAAACAAGGCACAGCTGGAAGACCCGGCGTCCTGAGTCCATGGACAAGACCATGAATCAGAATGCAGACTTCACGGACTGGACCATGACATGTCCTGGGATGGCCCATTGTACAAGGCCAGGAAAATGTGTCAGGTGAGGGCTCTTGACCACTCAATCTATCTCATTATGACGTTAAACCCGACTGCCTGCTTGCACCGCACTCTCTCTCTAGTTTATTCTGCACTCTGTTATTGTTTCACGTTGAATTCCCTCAAAGCACTGTGTAAATGATCTGATCCGTATGAAAAAATATTTATGCATTTCACAGCACCTCGGTACATATGACAATGATAAACCAGTTTACCAATTTCGTCTTGCTACACTGAGGTAGATTAGGTCTGTCCAGACCAGGTAACTGACTGTGACCTGGGAACTGACTAGGATCTGGGACCTGGGAACTGACCGGGATCTGGGAACTGACCAGGACCTGGGAACTGACCGAGACCTGGGAACTGACCGGGTCATGTGAACTGACCGGGATCTGGGAACTGACTGTGACCTGGGAACTGACTGTGATCTGGGAACTGACTGGGACCTGGGAACTGATCGAGACCTGGGAACTAACTGGGACCTGGGAACCTACTGGGATCTGGGAATTGACCAGGACCTGCCAACTGACCGGGACCTGCATATTGACCAGGAACTGACCGGGACATGTGAACTGACCGGGATCTGGGAACTGACTGTGACCTGGGAACTGACTGGGATCTGGGACCTGGGAACTGACCGGGATCTGGGAACTGACCAGGACCTGGGATCTGACCGAGACCTGGGAACTGACCGAGACCTGGGGACTGACCGGGTCATGTGAACTGACCGGGATCTGGGAACTGACTGTGACCTGGGAACTGACTGTGATCTGGGAACTGACTGGGACCTGGGAACTGATCGAGACCTGGGAACTGACTGGGACCTGGGAACCTACTGGGATCTGGGAATTGACCAGGACCTGCCAACGGACCGGGACCTGCATATTGACCAGGAACTGACCGGGACATGTGAACTGACCGGGATCTGGGAACTGACTGTGACCTGGGAACTGACTGTGACCTGGGAACTGACTGTGATCTGGGAACTGACTGGGACCTGGAAAATCACCGGGACCTGGGAACTGAGAGTGCCTGTCAATTCTCCTGATCCCAGTCAATTACCAGTCATAATGGGTCCGATTCCGTGAAGCCGATGATGTCCACAAAACTGACATTAACCAATAATTGGGGGTGAGATCTATGTCCTCACCAGGCCCAACAAACTGGTGAATCCTGACCTACTAACTGAAGGATTCTCAGACACTACGTGACTCCACTGGTCGCCCCAGACTTGGGCCGATTGAGAACGACATCATTCCCACAAATTTCAACGGTCAGTGTCACAGTCGAGTGTGCAGTCAGAAGCTCAGGAACAGGTCGGCACAGTTCCGGTGAGAAACCGTTCGGCAGTGTCCCAGGCACAGAGCATCAGGTCAGCTGCGTTCACAGGTAAAATGAAATTGAATCTACATTATACACAATTTTCACAAGAAAGATCACAAGAGAACTAGAAACGAATGTTGTCCACTTTAGTGCAGAATCAGAATCGGAATCAGGTTTGTGACGTGAAATTTGTTAACTTAGCAGCTGCGGTTCAATGCAATACATAATCCAGCAGACAGAGAGAAAAAAATAATAAATAAAATAAAACATGATAATAAATAAACAAGTAAATCAATTACGTATATTGAATAGGTGATTAAAAATGTGCAAAAACAGAAATACTCTATATTGAAAAAATTTAGGTCATCTCCAAAGATTCAATGTCCATTTAGGAATCGAATGGCAGAGGGGTGGAAGCTGTTCCTGAATCGCGGAGTGAGTGCCTTCAGGCTTCTGTATCTCCTACCCGATGGTAACAGTGAGAAAAGGGCATGCCCTGGGTGCTGGAGATCCTTAATAATGGACGCTGCCTTTCTGAGACACCGCTCCCGAAAGATGTCCTGCGTATATTGTAAGCTAGTACCGAGGATTGAACTGACTAGATTTACAACCTTCTACAGCTTCTTTCGGTCCTGTACAGTAGCCCCTCCATGCCAGACAGCGATGCAGCCACGGTTACAACCATAGAAGTTTTGAGTGTATTTGTTGACATGCCAATTCTCTTCAAACTCCTCATAAAGTACAGCCGCTGTCTCTCCTTCTTTATGACGACATCAATAAGTTGGGACCAGGTTAGATCCTAAGAGATCTTGACACCCAGGAACTTGAAGCTGCTCACTCTCTCCACTTCTGATCCCCCTATGAGGATTGGTATGTGTTCCTTCATCTTCCCCTTCCTGAAGTCCACAATCAGCTCTTTCGTCTCACTGACGTTGAGTGCCAGGTTGTTGCTGCGGCACCACTCCACCAGTTGGCATATCTCACTCCTGTACGCCCTCTCGTCACCACCTCAGATTGTACCAACAACGGTCGTATAGTCAGCAAATTTGTAGATGGTATTTGAACTATACCTAGCCACACAGTCAAGGGTATAGAGAGAGTAGAGCAGTGGGCTAAGCACACACCCCTGAGATGCACCAGTGTTGCTTGTCAGAAAAGAGAATATGTTATCACCCATACGCACAGATTGTGGTCTTCCAGTTAGGAAGTCAAGGATCCAATTGCAGGTGGAAGTAAAGATCCCCAGATTCTGCATCTTCCCAATCAGGATTGTGGGAATGATGGTATTAAATGCTAAGCTATAGTCGATGAACAGCATCCTGACGCAGGTGTCTGTGCTGTCTCGGTCTTCTAAAGCCATGTGGAGAGCCATTGAGATAGCGTCTGCCGTTGAATTATTGTGGCGATAGAGTAGTCATATTGTTGCAGAAATGTAGTGATGAGGGTTGTGCCAGTTGGTTCAAGAATCAAATGATTGAAGGGAGATACAACAACTGGTCCTGAATGTTGGTTCGGAAGGACCCCAGGCTTCGGAATCTCCTGCCCAATGGAAGTTGGAAGTCCTGCCTGTCCATTGGAGTCTTACATCAGTCGAGGTGACCAGCTGGAACTTCGGCTGTGGCCGGGAAATGCCAGTGAAATCCAGCAGTGTAGCATCTCGGGCTGCGTCCATTCCCTCCTGCCAGGCAAGGGTTATTATATCATTACAGTTGAGATGAAGACTGACCGTTGTTAATCTGATCTAAATTGAGGTTCTGTTTTTGCTCTGCCAAGCCGACAGAACGTAATTCCGCACCCTGCGGAACAAGTGCTACACATGCCCTTACACTCCTCCCTCACCACCATTCAGGGCCCCAGACAGTCCTTCCAGGTGAGGCGACACTTCACCTGCGAGTGGGCTGGGGTGATATACTGCGTCCGGTGCTCCTGATGTGGCCTTCTATATATTGGCGAGACCCGACGCAGACTGGGAGACCATTTCGTTGAACACCTACGCTCTGTCCGCCAGAGAAAGCAGGATCTCCCAGTGGCCACACATTTTAATTCCACGTCCCATTCCCATTCTGACATGTCTATCCACGGCCTCCTCTACTGTCAAGATGAAGCCACACTCAGGTTGGAAGAACAACACCTTATATTCTGTCTGGGTAGCCTCCAACCTGATGGCATGAACATTGACTTTTCAAACTTCCGCTAATGCACCACCTCCCCCTCCTATCCTATCTGTTATTTATTTATTTATTTATACACACACATTCTTTTTCTCTCTCTCCTTTTTCTCCCTCTGTCCCTCTGACTATACCCCTTGCCCATCCTCTGGTTCACCCTCCCCCTTGTCTTTCTCCCCAGACCTCCCGTCCCATGATCCTCTCATATCCCTTTTGCCAATCACCTGTCCAGCTCTTGGCTCCATCCCTCCCCCTCCTGTCTTCTCCTATCATTTCAGATCTCCCCCTCCCCCTCCCACTTTCAAATCTCTTACCACTCTTCCTTCAGTTAGTCCTGACGAACGGTCTCGGCCCGAAACGTCGACTGTACCTCTTCCTAGATTGCTGCCGGGCCTGCTGCGTTCACCAGCAACTTTTATGCGAGTTACACTGACGGATTTTCTGTTCAAGGGCACTGGCGTACCCATACCAGGCCGTGATGCAGCCGGACAACACACTGTCCTCCATGTGTTGCTTCTGCAAGAAGATTGAGCATGTCCTGGGATGACCCATTGTACAAGGCCAGGAAAATGTGTCAGGTGAGAGCTCTTGACCACTCAATCCATCTCATTATGACATTAAACCCGACTGCCTGCCTGCACTGCACTCTCTCTCTCGTTTATTCTGCACTCTGTTATTGTTTCACGTTGAATTCCCTCAAAGCACTGTGTAAATGATCTGATCTGTATGAAAAAATATTTATGCATTTCAATGTATCTTGGTACGTATGACACTGGTAAACCAAAACAAGTCAAGTCAAGTCAAGTCAAGTCAGTTTTTATTGTCATTTCAACCATAACTGCTGGTACAGAACATAGTGAAAACCAGACAACGTTTTTCAGGACCATGGAGCTACATGAAACGATACAAAAACTACACTGAACTACGTAAGAAAAAACATAAAAACCAGACTGGACTAGAGACCTATCAAGGACTGCATAAAACAGTGCAGGCACTACAATAAATAATAAACAAGACATTAGGCACAGTAGAGGGTATAGTAGGTTGGTGACGAGCCAGGCTCTGGGTATTGAGGAGTCTGATGGCTTGGGGGAAGAAACTGTTACATAGTCTGGTCGTGAGAGCCCGAATGCTTCGGTGCCTTTTGCCAGATGGCAGACTGGAACCTGGGCACAGATAGACACCTGGGACTGACCAGGAGCTGGGAACTGAACGGGACCTGGGAACTGATTGGAATCTGGGAACTGACCGGGACCTGGGAACTGACCGGGACCTGGGAACTGACTGGGATCTGGGAACTGACTGGGACCTGGGAACTGACTGGACCTGACTGGGATCTGTGAACTGACTGGAACGTGGGCACTGATCGGGACCTGGGAACAACTGGGACCTGGCAACTGACTGGGATCTGGGAACTGACGCAGTGACTTCGACCAGGGAACTGACAAGGACCTTGGAATTGACAGGTAGCTGGGAACTGACTCGGAACTGGGAACTGACTGGGATCTGGGAACTATCCGGGACCTGGAAACTAAGAGTTCCTGTCAATTCTCCTGATCCCAGTCAATTCCCAGGCATAATGGGTCCGATTCCGTGAAGCCCATGATGTCCACGAAATTGACATTAACCAACAACTGGGGGTGAGATCTATGTCCTCACCAGGCCCAACAAACTGGTGAATCCTGACCTACTAACTGAAGGATTC
Source organism: Mobula birostris (assembly GCF_030028105.1). Lineage (NCBI taxonomy): Eukaryota > Metazoa > Chordata > Chondrichthyes > Myliobatiformes > Myliobatidae > Mobula > Mobula birostris. Next base: position 51,414 of record NW_027275732.1, read on the forward strand.
TCAAACACTACGTGACTCCACTGGTCGCCTCAGACTTGGGCCGATTGAGAACGACATTCATTCCCACAAATTTCAACGGTCAGTGTCACAGTCGAGTGTGCAGTCAGAAGCTCAGGAACAGGTCGGCACAGTTCCAGTGAGAAACCTTTCGGCAGTGTCCCAGGCACAGAGCATCAGGTCAGCTGCGTTCACAGGTAAAATGAAATTGAATCTACAATTTTCACAAGAAAGATCACAAGAGAACTAGAAAATATCAGGTTTATTATCACCAGCATGTGATGTGAAATTTGTTAACTTTAGCAGCAGCAGTTCAATGCAGCACATAATCCAGCAGGAGAGAAACAAATAATAGTATATAAAACAAAACAAAATGAATAAACAAAGTAAATCACTTCTGTATATTGAATAGGTATTTAAAAATGTGCAAAAATAGAAATATTGTATATTTAAAAAGTGAGGTAGTGTCCAAATCTTTATTATACATTTAGGAATCGGATGGCAGAGGGGAAGAAGCTGTTCCTGAATCGCTGAGTGTGTGCCTTCAGGCTTCTGTACCTCCTGATCGTAACAGTGAGAAAAGGACATGCCCTGGGTGCTGGATGTCCTGTATAATGGACGCTGCCTTTCTGAGACACTGCTCCCTGAAGATGTCCTGGGTACTTTGTAGGCTAGTACCCAAGATGGAGCTGACTAGATTTACAACCCTCTGCAGCTTCTTTCGGTCCTGTGCAGTAGACCCTTCATACCAGACAGTGATGCAGCCTATCAGAATGCCTCCACGGTACAACTATAGAAGTTTTTGAGTGTATTTGTTGACATGCAAAATGATGGGAAACATCCTCTCCACATACGCTCTATCTGTACCCTCTGATCCTAGACTCCCCCACTATAGGAAACATCCTGGCCACAACTACTGCATCTACACTGACTGGGTCCTGCACTCCGTTACTATAGGAAACATCGCCTCCACCTCCATTCTAGCTGTGTCCTATGGCCGTAGACGCCCCCAGTTTAGGAAACATCCTCTCTACATCGAATCTTTCTGAGCCCTCTGCTCCTAGACTCCATTAAAATTAGGAAGCATGCTCACAACATCCACTCTATCTATACATTCTGGTCCAAGATCCCCGCGCTACATGAAACACCACCTCCACGTCCACGCTATTTCTTTTTCCTGGTCCCAGACATCCTCACTAGAGATATCGTCCTCAGCACATGCACTCTATCTGTGCCCTCTGGTCCTAGACTCCCCACTGTAGGAAACATCCTCTCCACATCCACTCTATCTGTGTCCTCTGGTCCTAGACTCCCCCACTATCTGAAACATCCTCTCCATATCCACTCTGTCTGTACCCTCTGGTCCTAGACTCCCCGACTATAGGAAACATCCTCTCCACATCCACTCTACCTGTGTCCTCTGCTCCTAGACTCCCCCACTATAGTAAACATCCCCTTCACATCCACTCTATCCGCGCCCTCTGGTCCTAGACTCCCCCACTATCTGAAACGTCCTCTCCATATCCACTCTGTCTGTACCCTCTGGTCCTAGACTCCCCGACTATAGGAAACATCCTCTCCACAGCCACTCTATATGTGCCCTCTGGTCCTAGACTCCCTCACTGTAGGAAACATCCTCCCCACATATACTCAGTGTCCTCTGGTCCTAGACTCCCCCAATACAAATGCAAATAAATGCTAGATTTTGGTAAGACTGATCAAAATAGGACATACATGGTAAATGGTAGGGCATTAAAGAATGCTTTAGAACAGAGGGATCTAGGAATAATGATGCATAGTTCCCTGAAGGTGGAATCTCATGTGGACAGGGTGATGAAGAAAGCTTTTGGTCTGCTGGCCTTTATTAATCAGAGCATTGAGTATTGGAGTTGGGATATAATGTTGAAATTGTATAAGGCATTTGTAAGGCCAAATTTGCAGTATTGTGTACAGTCCTGGTCACCGAATTATCGGAAAGATGTCAACAAATTTGAGAGAGTACAGAGAAGATTTACTGGAATGTTACCTGGGTTTCATCTCCTGAGTTACAGAGAAAGGTTTAACAAGTTGGGTCTATATTCTTTGGAGCGTAGGATGGAGACGATTGTTCCCTGGAGGCAGCGCCGGACAAACACAACCAGTCAGGGTGATGCTTCAAGTTATTTTATTGAGTCTTTGCAAAAGCCACAAAAATGCAGAGCTTGTTCAACCACAGAAACGTCAGGGTGGGACACAATAGGGAAATGAACCAAACCCTTCCCAAGGAAAAGTGTTCCACTGGAAAAGCTATCGGTCGGAATCCATTCATTCCAATCGGAAACATTCCAACTGACAACCCCGTGATCTAAAGAAATTGATGCCTTGAACCCATCCCTTCCAATGAGCCAGAATTCGAATGGGACCCGCCTCTCCCTAACAAATCCACTGCAGTGAAACCAAGTTTTCCCGATGGACGGCGTCACGGCTGCCTGTTCCACTCACTACGTCGCTCGGGGTCTCTGACTGATGCCTCCCTGGGAGGTGGGGGTGGGTTCTATACCAGGGCTCACGTTAGCCGGGTGGAGTCTGCTGACAAGTCCAGGCGGGTCGGACTCGCGGTGGGGGCGGCCGCGGGGGCTTTCAGAGAGCCGAAGATGCTGCTGTGTGTGCCCGAGTGACTGGAATGGGACAGGGTAGAAAGGGGCAGTGACGTGGGTAGTGACGTGATGCTGTGGTAGGGGTGTGTGTTGGAATGGGTCGTATTTGTGCAGAAACGCCACGCCAAGCTGCAAAGGTGGAGGATCTTCCTCCTGACTCCTCGCCGCCTCAGATCGCCCAGGGCGACAGCGGTGCGCCCCGGACCGCATGATTTAAAGAACTGCAGTCATTGGGAAGCGATTCACTCCACAGCACTTCTCCCCAAGGTAGAGGCGGAAATATCCCTGTCACGGAAAGTGGAATGGAAGAGGTTAGTGAGTTTCTGTGCCGTGAAGCGTGAATGGGATCTGATCCCGTACAGTATTTTCTGACTTCTAAGCTTGAAAAACTTACCCCCTCTCCCCATGTCCGTCCCCAGCTATTCCTCACGATCCAGTACGGCATCCCCCTTTCTAAAAAATCAGAAAACGGACAGAGTGAGATTCTCCTCCGAATCAGCGGCCGCACCCCTCACACTTCCTCGCTGAGCCCCGCGTCGCTGGCCTGTTCTCCAGGGACCGGGCGCTGGGGTAGAGAGGGATCCGACGCACGGCGTGCGAGGGTAGGAGAGGCTCAGACCGGGCATTCAACCTTGTTCACAGGGAGAACCATCGCTGGGCACACCGAGGGCGTGGAGAACCAGGAATGTGAGAGTGGTCAGAGGGATTTACTCTGGGCGGTGGACGGGGAAGGCTAGGAAAAGATTCAATGATTAACTGAGAAGAAGGAACACCGTGCGTTAATCAGAGATGAAAGTATAATAGCAATACAGTAGCTTAACTTTTAAATATGGAACAATGGTCGCTCTTTTACCCCGGTTCTGCTCCGCGCAGATACGCCCTTGGCACTGTGTGTTCTCTGCGTGTTAGCACTAAGCGAAGGCTCTGTTTGCAGCCCCAGGCGGAAGGGCGGGAGGATGAAGGGGATCTGGAGGGATTTTCCGCTTGGAGGAAAATGCTGTAGCAGCATTGGACAAGTGGTTGTATCACGGAGATAGAGCCGGCCAGAGATGAGTGAGGAGGAATTGATTTATCCGGAGGGTGGTGAACGGCCAAGCCATTGGGTTTAAAGCAGAGTTCAACAGGTTCCTTATTAGTCCGGGTGTCAGGGAGAAGTGGGAGAATGGGTTTGGCAGTCATGATAAATGAACCACGATTGAATGGCGGAGTAGATTCGACGGGCCGAATGGCCTAATCCTGCTCCAACGTCTTACGGTCTTGTAAGGTCGAGGTGCTGGTCACTGTTTGCGAATACTCCCAGTGCGTGGGGCGGGGGGGCGCGGCGTGAGATGCGCAGGGAGGTAGGATACAGAGATGGATAATTAGTAAATGTCTCTGTGTCTCGGACTTGATGAATGGCACAGCGCACCGTCCACGGCACAGCGCCCCGCTGATCAGAGACGGGAGGTGGTACTCACGGTAGCCGAATCCCACAATGCACACCACGTGGCTCAATTTCCTCAAAGGGCACCTGAATGAGCTAGGACGCAGTATTCCCCTCCTGTAGGTCTGTGGGAAAGCGAGAAAAGATAAGTGTCAGCTTCTTTACAGCCTTACCCTTCGCCCACGGTCCCAGGTCCTGTAGGTTAGGACGGGAGCTCGCTCAGCGTCGGGGATGAGCCCCAGGAATGGGATCGTGGGGTTCATTCGGAGCCAAAATGGGCCAAGCCGTGAGACACGTGGACAGGCATACAGACAGGGAGAGGACCCGGAGTGACGAGATTGGGTGGGAAGGACTTACTGGGTTGTAGGGCTGTTTCCACGCTGAAGGGTTAGAGTGAGAGAACGCGGACAGAGAGAGGGGAGACCTCCAGTGAGTGAGTGAGCGAGAGAGAGAGAGAGAGAGAGAGAGAGAGAGAGAGAGAACAGAGAGGGACGGGAGAGGACCTCTAGTGAGTATGTGAGGGAGAGAGAGAGAGAGAGAGAGAGAGAGAGAGAGAACAAAGAGACATGGGAGAGGACGTCTAGTGAGTGAGTGTGAGTGAGAGAACAGAGTGAGAGTGGGAGAGGACCTCTAGTGAGTGAGAGAGATAGAGAGAGTACAGAGAGAGATGGGAAAGGACCTCCAGTTAATGTGAGTGTGAGTGTGAGTGAGAGAGATAGAGAAGAGAACAGAGAGAGATGATAAATAACAAGGTTCCACACGGAAGGTTGGTTAGGAAGGTTCAATCGTTAGGCATTAATATCGAAGTAGTCAAATGGGTTCAGCAGTGGCTGGATGGGAGACGCCAGAGAGTAGTGGTGGATGACTGTGTGTCAGATTGGTGCCTCGGGGATCTGTACTGGCTCCAATGTTGTTTGTCATATTAATGATCTGGATGAGGGGGTGGTAAATTGGATTAGTAAGTATGGAGATGATACTAAGATAGGTGGCGTTGTGGCTAATGAAAGAGGTTTTCAAAGCTTGCAGAGAGATTTAGGCCAGTTAGAAGAGTGGGCTGAAAGATGGCGGATGGAGTCTAATGCTGAAAAATGTGAGGTGCTACATTTTGGTAGAACTAATCAAAATAGGACTACATGGTAAATGGTAAATGGTAGGGCATTGACGAATGCTGTAGAACGTAGGGATCTAGGAATAATGGTGCATAGTTCCCTGAAAGTGGAATCTCATGTGGACAGGGTGGTGAAGAAAGCTTTTGCTATGCTGGCCTTTATTAATCAGAGCAGTGAGTATAGGAGTTGGGATGTAATGTTGAAATTGTACAAGGCATTGGTGAAGCCAAATTTGGAGTATTGTGTACAGTTCTGGTCACCGAATTATAGGAAAGATATCAATAAAATTGAGAGAGTACAGAGGAGATTTACTAGAATGCTAGTGTGTGTGAGTGTGAGTGTGAGTGGCCCGCTAGTGAGTGTGTGAGAGACGGAAGAGAACAGAAAGAGATGCAAAGAACTCTAGTGAGCGAGAGAGAGAGAGAGAGAAGAGAGAGAACACAGAGAGAGATGGGAGAGGACCTCTAGTGAGTGAGAGAGAGGGAGAGAGAACAGAGAGAGATGGGAGAGAACGTCTGGAATATCTACGTCTGAGTTCCTGAGGCTGACCCGGGACTTGCACGACTGACATAGTGAAAACCGAGTGGAAGCTGCTAACATAAATAAGGAAGCATTGAACACCGCCATTTACACCCCCAGAGATGGAGGTCGTCCATTGCTGCCGAAAGCGTCCGCAGCGTCACGGGCTGTAAGTATTATTTGTAATATTCAGTGCTGTCTGCTGGAAAAAAAACTCTAAAATTCCCATTAAGTTGTCGAGCTTATTGTCATCCACGTGTGCAGGGATGGTGGGCGATGTTTCACGGTGAACGTTGCTGTCTTGGGGCAGAACGTCCAGTAGACACTACGAGTGGGTTTCTCTGACACCGTCATCCCGTTTGAAACCACGCTTCCCTGAGGACACCAGCCGAGGCCCCGCTCGACGGCGATGCTGCACTGAATCGTAGCCGGGTGTTGAAAACCGTGGAGACAGCCAGCAGCGGTCTCGTCACATCTGTGCGGCGGGGGGTGGGAGCGGGAGAAATGGTCGCAGAAGGGGCAGAGAGTTGCGTCAGGGTTTATAGGAGGAGGGGGCGTAGATACCGACAGGCGGGTGGGGATCTCGACTCTTTTCGTGCGATCGGGAGAAGCGAACAGCTTACTTTCAGCAGGACGGCGTTCATTGAGACGACAATGGGTCCTCTTCGGTACACCCACTTCTGCATTTCTGAAGGAGAAAAAGTGAAACGTCACAAAGAGGTGAGCTGTGGCCCTTCAGGCCGTCTCCCACCATTCTATCCCCCCTCAGCTTGAACGCCGCGCAGGGCGTACGTTATCGGGTATTTACACTGCAGGGTATTTGGCCCATCGAGTTGCGCCACGACTGCCCGCAATCCCAAACCCCAACTCGCAGCTAGTTCCTATCTAGCCTGTTCACATGACCCCCCACCCCCCACCCCCGTCATTCCCACCCTGACCCGCACACTGGGCAGGTTAAAAAGAAGGGAAACGTGACCCCGCAGCTTTTCTCGCAACAAATTCTCCCCTCAATTCGGCTGCCGGCAGACAGAACATTATCTCGTGATTTTCCCCGACGACATTCAGCCCATCAAGTTAGTGCTGCTCTCCCTGCAATCGTAACACCTACCCCATTTAACCAACAACCTCACCCCTCCGCCCTCCTCACCTTTCACTCACAGACCAGGGCTACGAGATTATACCATAAGACCAAAAGATATAGGAGCAGAATGAGGCCATTCGGGCCATTGAGTCCGCTCCGCCATTTCATCACGGCCGATCCATTTTCCCTTTCAGCCTCAATCTCCTGTCTTCTCCCCGTATCCCTTCGTGCCCTGATTGAACAAGATTCTGACAACCTCTGCCATAAATGTACGTAAAGACTTGCCCTCTACAGCCGCCTGTGCTAACAAATTCCACAGACAGACCATTCTCTGACTAAAAAGATTCCTTCTCATCTCCGTTCTGAAAAGAGATGACTCTCTATTCTGAGACTCTGTCTTCTGGTCTGAGACTCTCCCACCATAGGAAACATCCTCTCCACATTCACTCTATCGAGGCCTATCACCGCTCGATAGGTTTCTACGAGGTCGCCCCTCATTCTTCTGAATTCCAGTGACTGCAGTCCCAGAGACACCGAACGCTCCTCATACGACAGGTACTTCACTCCCGGAATCAGTTTCCTGAACCTCCTTTGAACCCTCTCCAGTGTCAGCACATCCTTTCTTTTAAGATAACGGACCAAAACAGCTCACAACACTCCAAGCGAGGCTTCGCCAGTGCTTTAGAAAACCTCAATATTACCTCCTTGTGTTTTACATATTCTAGTCCTCCTGAAACGACAGCTCTCTCTCTCTCTCTCTCTCTCTCACACACACACACACACACACACACACACAGCACCAGTGGTCGGAATCGAACGCGGTTCACTGGAGCAGTTGGGCAGCCGCACTACCCGCTGAGCCACAGCCAACGGGCCAGCCTCTGGCCCTCGTATAAGGGCTTCCACAGCGAACCTACGGACCTGCCCCTTCAAAGCGACTACGGGTCACGCCCTCTCCGCCTGTCTCTGCAAGTGTGCACGGCGACAAAAGCGACCCGGTTTACAAAGTTCTCCCCACCCCCCACCCCCCCACCCCCACGCTCCATTGCGTCCTCCAAACCATTCTGGTCTATTTGGCGAGTCGGGTTGGGGTAGGGGAAGAGAACAGCGAGAGGCACCGCGCTCTTGCCTCCCCACCCCTTCCCCACCCTCTACACCCCGGATACTCACCTCGCTCATAAGGGGTGATGCATCGGAAGGTCTTTATCTTGGCGACACGTCTCCGGCTTACTTGTCTGCACGTACACTTCCTGGCCTTGTAGGGGTATTCCTTTCGAGAAATCAACCCCCCTGTTAACAGAAAGCAGGATTATCTCCCTCCTCTTCAATTCCACCTCGCCTCCCCACCTTGCACAGCCCTGAGGGGGAGAGGATCCCAGAGACTCACCCGGCCCCCACGCTTAGAACACAGGGCGGATCACGGCATTGAGCCAACTCTTTACCCTGCTCTAAGATCAATCTAATCCTCCCCTTACACACAGCCCTCCATTTTTCTCACATCTAAGAGCTTCTTAAATGCCCCGAATGTATCAGCCTCTACCACCACCCCTGTCAGGGATCTGAAAACACTCAGCACAAGACGGTCCTAACCGCCTGAGTTTTATCTCCACCTCTAATTCTCCTCTTTCCGGTAATCTGCTTCCCCTTCGCCCTTCGTTTCCCCTTCCGATTAACGCGGTTCTCTGGAGCCGTTGGACAGCCGCACTACCCTCTGAGCCACAGCCAACGGGCCAGCCTCTGGCCCTACGTTAACCCCGGTAACACCGCACCCAACACCCCCCCCCCGGGCACTCTTCCGTCACCTCCTCCCATCAACTCCCCGCATCTGACACTGTACCCTTCCCCTCCACCTCACTCCCCCTATCACTATCACCAGCCCTCGCCTGGGCTCCCCTATCCGCCTCACTCTTCCCCTCACCTGTCTATACTGGCTATCGCTCTTCTGCCCATCACAATCGAAAGGCGGAATAGCCCCCCTCCCCCCAGCCCCCAGCCCTGTTTTTCAAGCCGCTCCGCATCAGAAAGCGATCATCCAACTGCCCTGGCCAGTCCAGATCGCCTCGGGGTCCACCCCCACCACAGGCGATCTGTGATCTCAGATTGATTGAGTCTTGCCCCAAAGCCCTTCCCCTAAATGTCCGTCCTCCATCGCAGGGGCAGCCCGTTCCCCACCGGCCTCTCAAACACCGGTAACACTCCACCAGTCAGGCGGCATCCGCGGAGAGAGAGGCTGAGATAAAGTGTCACACTGGACCTGGTATCAGTGCCACGAGGGGGTGCAGGGAAGGGATATAGATGGGATAAGTGAATGGGCATGCGTACAGTTGGGGTTATGTATACACGATGGTCACATTTAAAGAGACAGAATGGGAAGTGCACCCCAACACTGGAGGAACTCAGCAGGTCTATGAATGGGCAATTCAGTCCTCTGTGTAGACGCTGCCTGACCTGCTGAGTTCCTCTAGCATTTTGTCAGTCTTTCTCCGGACTTCCCACATCTGCAGAACATCTTGTGGTTGGGAGGCACGGTGAGAAGCTTGCGTCATCCAGACCGGTCATTACACTGAGGTCACAGAATGAAACGGAAGGCAGGGCAGCGCGGTAGCGCAGTGGTTAGCACGGCACTCTACGGTCCGGCTTCAACTCCCTTTAACCGCTGTCTTCCAGCAGCTTGCACGTTCTCCCGTGACCCAATGACTTCTCCCCGGGTGCTCCGGTTGGTAGATTGTAACTTGCCCCGTGGTTAGTCTCGGGTTCAATTGCAGGTTGCGGGGCGGCGCAGCTCGAAGGGCTGCCGTGGAAATAAACATAAAATGAAGTGTTCCAGTTACCGAGAAAGCGCAGCGTGGGGAGGCAGATCGAGTGCACGGACCACGAAGAGGGAGGTCGGCAGATGAAGGCTCGTAACACCAGCATCGGAGCCTTCCTTAAGCCTGGTGTACATTTCAATCAGCCGCTGTGTCTGCTGCCTGATTTTTTTGGGGGGTCGGGGTGTGTGAAGAGAAACTGACCAGGATGAGAGAAGTCCTCAGTTATCCTGGCTGCTTCCTCGAGGCAGCGGGAATTGCAGATGGGGAGGCTAATATTAAGATCAGATGTTTGGGAAGGAGTAAGGATAAGGTGGGGGACGATAGATAACGGCCTCCCTCTAGCCTTATTCAATGCCTTTCAATGCTACAGAGAGAGGAGAGGAGAGGTTTGCGATTCCGTGTTACCATTCGGGCTTTCCGTGCAGTGTGCCGGTCTTCACAGATCAGAAAGACAGAGAACATGCTTACCTAGACGTACTATACTGTAGAACGCGCTGAAGGGAAAACCACCTTTACAAGCCCTGTCGTACGAGTCACAGTCCAGGATCTCTGCGGACATAAACCAGAGGAGACTTCAGTCACGGCGACAGGGATGAGGTGTGTGTGTGTGTGTGTGTGTGTGTGTGTGTGTGTGTGTGTGAGTGTGTGAGTGTGTGTGTGTGTGTGAGTGTGTGTGTGTCTGTGTGTGTGTGAGTGTGAGTGTGTGCGTGTCTGTCTCTGTGTGCGTGTGTGTGTGTATGTGTGTGTGTGAGTGTGAGTGTGTGCGTGTCTGTCTCTGTGTGCGTGTGTGTGTGTGCGCGTGTGTGTGTGTGTGTCTGTCTCTGTGTGCGTGTGTGTGTATGTGTGTGTGTGTGTGTGAGTGTGTGTGTGTGTGTGTCTGTGTGTGTGTGTGTGTGTCTGTCTCTGTGTGCGTGTGTGTGTATGTGTGTGTGTGAGTGTGAGTGTGTGTCTGTGTGTGTGTCTGTGTCTGTCTCTGTGCGTCTGTGTGTGTATGTGTGTGTGTGTGAGTGTGAGTGTGTGTGTGTCTGTCTGTGTGTGTGTGTATGTGTGTGTGTGAGTGTGTGTGTGAGTGTGAGTGTGAGTGTGTGTGTCTGTGTGTGTGTGTGTCTTTGTGTGTCTGTGTGCGGGTGGTTGGGGTTGAGCGGAATCGGGGCGGCAGGGGGGTGCGGGTTGGGGAGAGGGTGGTATACGCGGGCATTACCTTGCTCCGAGAGGACAGTCAGTGATTTCGTCTTCAAGTACCACAGCGACTCGACATTGGCAACGCACGCAAAAGCCCAGGACGCAGAGCACCTCCTCTGCAGGGAGAGATGAGAGCATGCATATGTTTTGTCTGTTCCTGCCTCTGCAATCTGGCCCCCCTCAGCAGCCTCCACCCACTCCCCAACTTCCACTCGACCTTCCCGCAGTTACCTGTTCTATTCCGGATTTTGTCTGTACACACTTTAACGGTTACACTCTATTCTGCGCGGTTATTGTCTTACCTTGTTCCACTTCAACGCACCGTGTAGTAAGAGCATATGACATAGGATTGGAAATACGCCATTCGGCTCACTGACCTGTTCCGCCGTTCCTCAACGACTGATTTATTGTCCCTCTCAACCACATTTTCCTGCCTTCTCACGCAACCTTTGACACTCTGACTGACCTGCCGACGCCTGATTTAAATCTGCCCGATGACTTGTCCCCGACAGCTGTCTGTGGCAACAAATTCCACAGATTCACCAGCTCTGACAAAAGAAATGCATTGAACCATAGAACCATAGAACACTACAGCACAGAAAACAGGCCATTCGGCCCCTCTATGCTGTGCCGAAACTTTAATGTATTCCGCTACTCCCATTGACCTGCATGCAGTCCATAACCCTCCAGACCGCTCCCATCCATGTACCTATCAAATTTATTCTTAAAACTTAAGAGCGACCCTGCTTTTACCACGTCTGAAAGCAGTTCGTTCCACACTCCCACCACTCTCTCAGTGAAGAAGTTCCCCCTAATGTTCCCCATCAACTTTTCCACTTTCACCCTAAAGCATTGTCCTCTCGTATTTATCTCTCCTAATCTAAGTGGAAAGAGCCTATTCACATTCATTCTGTCTACACCCCTCATAATTTTGCAAACCTCCTCATCTCCGTTCTTAACGGACACCCCTCTAAGCAGAGGCTGCTCCCTCCGGTCCTGGACTCTCCCAATATAGGAAACATCCTCTCCATATCCACTCTATCTGTGTCCTCTGGTCCTGGACTCTCCCACTATAGGAAACATCCTCTCCATATCCACTCTATCTGTGTCCTCTGGTCCTAGACTCCCCCACTATAGGAAACATCCTCTCCACATCCACTCTATCTGTGTCCTCTGGTCCTAGACTCCCCCACTACAGGAAACATCCTCTCCACATCCACTCTATCTGTGCCCTCTGGTCCTAGACTTCCCCAATACAGGAAACATCTTATCCACATCCACTCTATCTGTGTCCTCTGGTCCTAGACTGCCCCACTATAGGAAACATCCTCTCCACATGCACTCTATCTGTGTCCTATGGTCCTAGACTCTCCCACTATAGGAAACATCCTCTCTACATCCACTCTATCTGTGTCCTCTGGTCCTAGACTCCCCCACTATAGGAAACATCCTCTCCACATCCACTCTATCTGTGTCCTCTGGACCTAGACTCTCCCACTATAGGAAACATCCTCTCTACATCCACTCTATCTGTGTCCTCTGGTCCTAGACTCTCCTACTAAAGGAAACTGTCGAAGTTCTGAAACAGAAGTTGGGACGCACCTGATTTCTGACCACAGTTACAGCTCCTTTGCTACGCCAGTCCCATTGGCGTGTTATCCGACATTCTGTCAGGGGTTTGGCCATGGGTATCTTCGCCATCTCCTCCATCCAGGATGAGTCGTTCATCATTACCGGGTTGAGGTAGAACTGATTGAATTCTTCGTCTGAGGAGCGGGGAAGGAAGGGATGCATTTTAGAATTATCGACGTTTCTGCCCAGGCGCAGGCAGTTCCTCTGGAGGCGTGGAGTCGTGGGCTGGAGGTTTATGGCTGGCAGGCCTGGGAATGCTGGGCTTCAGATGTACTGCACTGGAGCCCGTGCTTCGGCCCTCTTTGTGCCAACTCTGATGCCAAATTCAACTCTCTTCATCTGACTGCACGGGAACTACATCCCTCTATTCCCTGCATGTCTGCGTGTCTGCCTAAATGCCGTTTACATACCACGCTTGTAGCGGCTTTCCGCACCGCCCTGCAAGCCCATTCCGGACTCCCACCACTGTGTAAAATATCTGCCCTCACATCTCCCCTAAACTTTTCCCTTCACCCCTTCTCAAAGATTGTCTCGTCTGGGTAGCCTCGTTTCAAAGATGTTCCCTCTTCTATTTGACCCGTGCACTCTTGGAACAGGACCATCAGTCTCATTCCGGACTATGCTTAACAACTTTATGAACTTTTGCTGGAGAAAACAACCCAAGTTTGGCCAACTTCTCCTGACATGTAATACTGATTTATCGAGACAGCACCTTCTCTGATGAACACAGCAGATTCTAGAATCGCAGCTTGTCAGACAGCGTCTGTGGTGATGGAAGCAGGGAGAGTGCTGCAAAACAAAGTTCCTTTCTTCCACAGTGGCGCAGAGGGTTGAGCCACTGCGTCAGTGATCCAGAGATCCGGGTTCGATCCCCGTCTCCAGTCATGTGTGTGTGTGTGTGTGTGTGTGTGTGTGTGTGTGTGTGTGTGTGAGAGAGAGAGAGAGATACGTGTGTGTGTGAGAGAGAGAGAGAGATACGTGTGTGTGTGTGAGAGAGAGAGAGAGAGATACGTGTGTGTGAGTGAGAGAGAGAGACAGAGAGAGATACGTGTGTGTGTGTGTGAGAGAGAGAGAGAGATACGTGTGTGTGTGACAGAGAGAGAGATACGTGTGTGTGAGAGGGAGAGAGATACGTGTGTGTGTGAGAGAGAGACAGAGAGAGATACGTGTGTGTGTGAGAGAGAGAGAGAGAGATACGTGTGTTTGTGTGAGAGAGAGAGAGATACGTGTGTGTGTGAGAGAGAGGGAGAGAGAGACAGAGAGAGCGATACGCGTGTGTGTGAGAGAGAGAGAGAGAGGGAGAGAGAGAGATACGTGTGTGTGTGAGAGAGAGAGAGAGGGAGAGAGAGATACGTTTGTGTGTGAGAGAGAGGGAGAGAGAGACAGAGAGAGCGATACGTGTGTTTCTGTGTGTGACAGAGAGGGAGAGAGAGAGAGAGAGACGTGTGTGTGTGAGAGAGAGAGAGAGATACGTGTGTGTGTGAGAGAGAGAGACAGAGAGAGATACGTGTGTGTGTGAGAGAGAGGGAGAGAGAGACAGAGAGAGCAATACGTGTGTGTGTGTCTGAGAGAGAGAGGGAGAGAGAGAGAGAGATACGTGTGTGTGTGTCAGAGAGAGAGAGAGGGAGAGAGAGATACGTTTGTGTGTGAGAGAGAGGCAGAGAGAGACAGAGAGAGCGATACGTGTGTGTGTGTGAGAGAGTTATGAGTGTGTGAGTGTGAGAGAGATACGTGTGTGTGAGAGAGGGAGAGATACGTGTGTGTGTGAGAGAGATACGTGTGTGTGTGAGAGAGAGAGAGATACGTGTGTGTGTGAGAGAGAGAGATACGTGTGAGTGTGTGAGAGAGAGAGAGATACATGTGTGCGTGAGAGGGAGAGAGCGATACGTGTGTGTGTGTGTGTGTGTGAGAGAGAGAGAGAGAGAGAGAGATACATGTGTGTGTGAGAGGGAGAGAGCGATACGTGTGTGTGTGCGTGTGAGAGAGAGAGAGAGCGGTACGTGTGTGTGAGAGAGAGAGAGTTATGTGTGTGAGTGTGAGAGAGATACGTGTGTGTGTGAGTAGAGTTATGTGTGTGTGAGAGAGAGAGGGGTACGTATGTGTGAATCACTGTAATTAACCAACCGGCTCAATGGGCTTTTGGGCAGGTCCAAATTCACACCGGCCATTTGGCATGGAGAGCAGGTGCTGTGCTGTGCGAATGTGGACCGGACTCTCCCACAGCCGCACGGGTGGGGAGGGGTGTTGTGTCACAACAGGCTGCCGGTACCTGTCATGTCACTGAATTCGGTGATTCCATGCTCGGCCGTTCCTGTGTCGTCCTTCTCAAACATCTGAGCCTTCTTCATGTTCTCCACAAAGATCTGGAAACGGCGATTCTCTTCTGCCGAGAGAGAGGGAGTGTGTAAGGAGAGGGAGAGAGGGGAGAGGAGGATGAGAGTGAGAGGCAGAGATAAAGAGGTGAGAGAAATGTAAAGTGTGTGTGTGGGGACAGAGAGAAAGTGAGAAGGGACAGAATGAGGAGGAGAGAGTGGGGCGAGGAGGAGAGTGTGAATGTGTAAGAGAGAGCAGGACAGAGAAAAAGGGAGTGGGGGAGGGTGTAGAAGGGGTTGTTGGTGCCCAGTAGAACCCTCTGTTCCTCCACCCCTCTCTCCCTCCCTCCCCACTCCCTTTGCCCGACCCCCTTCTCCCCATCCCTTCCCGGGACAGAACGAGTCCGGTTCCCCTTACCTTCCTCTCCGTCATAACTCCTGTTGTAAGCCACTTTGAACTCCTCGAAATCGGACCGCATTTGGAACTGGGGACGGAAGAAGTTGCCGTTAGTCGGGAATCTCCTTCCCTCAATCCGTGTCGCTGGGAACCTCTGAGAAGGCCATCCCAGCCCTGAGCAGTGCGGGCCGCCCCCGCCCGCCCTCTCCCCGGTACGGACACACCCTTGGTGTGGAGGGCGTGGAGGGCGACGGGGTTAGTGAAGGTGCGGTAGAGGGGAAGGGGACAGTGTGGAAGTGGCCGTGGTGGTTGATGCAGTGGAGGGGGATGAAACTGTCGAGAATACGGGAGTGAAGAGGAATGGAGGGGGGGCGGTTTAGAGGGGAGGGGAGTGAGGAGTGGTGGAGGGGGTTGTAGGGGGATAGATGGGGATGGAGAGGGAGGGGGATGGGGACGGAGTGGGGAGCGAAAGGAAAATACAGGGCAGTGAGGGGACAGGCGGTAGGGGAGTGAGGTCAAGGGCGAGGGAGGGCACTGAGGGGAAGGGAAATGAGGTGGAGCAGTGGCGAGGGAGGGAGGCCGGATGGGGTGAGGACAGGAAGTGTTGGGGGAGGGAACGGAGGGAGTGAGTGTGGAGTTGAAGTGAGTGCATGTGGACGGTGGGGGATGAGTGGTTGTGTTGGGTGAAGGGAGGGAAGACGGACGCAGAGTTTGAAACGGGATGAAAAGGAACCGAGAGGAATGGGCGATGCTGTTGGATGGGGTGGGGTGGGGGGGGGGTGGTCTCTGCAAGAGTGGGGCAGAGGTTTAGGTTGAGTGGTGAAAGGCTGAGCAGGAATCTGAGCGGTAAATTCTACACCCAGCGGGTACTGAATGCATGGGACGAGCTGCCGGGTGAAGTAAGGGTGAGCCGGATTATTCCCAGGGCAGCTCCATCCGTCCACATTCGGAAGGGACCGTGATGGGCCAGTACCGAACGCAGGGCGGGCACCGTGGTCGGCAGCGACTGGTTGAGCCGAATGGCCTGTCCCCTCCGAGACCCCGCAGCGGTGAGACTCTCCAGCACTACCGCTGTTCAGCAGCCGCCTCGGCTGCCTGGTGTCCCGGGTCGTAGGCGAGCGGGTCCCCCAGGGTCCCGACGTCCCGCTCCGAAACGGCCGAAGGGACCTCATGGTCAGCGCGCCTCGGCGCTCCCTCACTCACCATCGCCTCATCTTCTGGCAGATCCGCCGGGGAGGAGCACCGAGACGGGACGACCTGGGTCGCCACCAGGCAGGCAACGAGAAGCCGGAACATTGCGATATCCGCACCCGATACCGAACAACAGAGCAGGACCTGGAGTTGGGGGTGAGAGTGATAAAACAATTTCGAACCGATGGGCGGCTCAGAAAATTGTACAAGGGTCGCGCCCTTCCGTGGGGCAGAGTTCCCTCAGCACCCCACCACAGTGCGAACCTCCTCCTCACCGCCCATCACAGCGCAGCCCTCCCTGACTCAGAATGGAGCACCGTCATCACTCCTCTGACCATTAGGAACCCCCTCCCTCCCTCCCGTCCCACTCCCCTCTCAACACGGATCCCTCAAACCCTTCCTACGGTGCGGAGTCCCCCCTCACCAGCACTGTTCCCCACCCCTCCGCTTACACTGTGCGGAGATCCTGCCTGATTTGCCCCTCCAGCAGTGCGGTGGTCTCACCCCCTGACTGTCCCGGAGCGCAGATCTCCCTCACACCCCACCTCGGTGAGGGATCCCTCCTCACTCGCGCCTCCCTCAGCACTGACACCAGGGGTGCCTCACTGCACTGAGCTGGGTGGGGGAGACGGTGACTGACTGAGAGGGAGATCGACATCCTCTGCCCCACCCGTCAGACTAGCCCCGTTCCAGGAAGCCAGTCTCTCCAAGGACGAACACTGGCAATTCCTGACATCGTGCTCACTCACCACACTCGTTCGGACAACTCCAGCCGCTGTGGTGGACTGCAAGGATGTCTACCGTCTCTTATAGTCCCTGTCTGGCCCCTTCACCCCCCCCCCCCATCTGATCCTATCAACCCCCCGCCCCCGTCCAATGGACACCCCGAACTGATAAGGACCTGAACGATGTTACAATCCCACTTCCCCCTTCCACCAACGGTCGCCCACCGTCGCCCACTTCCCCCCACCCTCCCGAACTGCTCGGACGTTAGTAACCCTCTCCTCGGCCCTCTCTACTGAAGCAGCAGCCCTCGCCGCTCTGCCTCAGAATCTGAGGAATGCGTTGCCACAGTCGACTGTGGAGGCAAACTCACTGAGTGAATTTAGAGCAGAGGTCGATAAGCTCTTGATTAGACAGGCCTTGAAAGGTTATAGGGAGAAGGCAGGAGAATGGGGTTGAGATGGATAATAAATCAGCCAAGATGGGATAGAGAAGCAGACTCGATGGGCTGAATGGCCTGTCACACCTCTACACACACACACACACACACACACACACACACACACACACACACACATCTCATTTGAATTTCCCCCTCTCAACTTAAACACATGTCCTCTAGTTTTAGACGTTACAATGCAGGTGATGGAAAGGTACCAGCTGCCTACTCCATCTTGCCCTCCCCGGGGTCCCGGTATCTCTTTCTCCCACTCCAGAGAAGCCACGGGGATCTGGGGGGCAGCAGAGTGGAGTCAGCAGCCCTCGGCACTCCCTCACTCACTATCTCATTGTCCTCCACACAGTCCAAGTGAGAAGGGATAGAAGAGGTTGGCACCACATTGTGGGCCAAAGGGCCAGTCCTGCGCTGTGATGCTCTATGGCATCTCCCCTCAGCTTCCGCCGCTCCAGAGAAAACCACCCAAGCTTCTCCAGCCTCTCGCAACAGCACACACCCTGTAATCCAGGCAGCATCTGGGTGGAACTCCTCTGCAGCCCTCCAAAGCCTCCTCACCCTTCCTGTGGAGGGGAGGCCAGAACTGAGGGAAATTTCTCCAGAAGTGGCTCAACTAGAGTTGCAGAAAGCTGCAACGTTACTTCCTGACTCCTGAACTTAAGAAAGACGAGCTTGTCGTCGGCTTCCTGGACAGCCCTGTGGACAAGGGTGGCTACTTTCAGAGAAGGTGGAATTGGATTTGCCATCAGCTACTGCCCTTTGGTCGAACGGGGGAGTGGCATCATAGGCTCATACTTGTGTAAAAGTCCTGGCCCCCTATATAGGCTGAGACTTTCGCACAGTCCTGTAGTAACTTTATGCATTGCACTGTACTGCTGTCACACAAAAAAACAAATTTCCTGACATGTGTGAGTGATGATAAACCTGATTCTGATCTGGGTCTCTATTGTGGACTGAGAGTGGGAAGGGGGCAGGGAGAGGGGAATCCTGGCTGTGAAAACGGGAAGGGAGAGGGGAGGGAGCGGGAAGCACCAGAGAGACATTCTGTAATGATCAATAAACCAATTGTTTGAAATTAAATGACATAGCCTGGTGTCTCAGGGCTGGGTGTGTCTCTGTATTCCCAGATGCCTCGTTCTATCCTCAGTGCCCTACCATTCTCTGTGTAAGATCTACCCTGACTGGTCCTCCTAAAGTGCCTCCTTGCTGGCGGCAGTGGGTCGGAGAGATTGCGGGACAGGAGGTAGCGGTCCTCGACAATGCCTCGGACCCTTTGTCTACAATGGTCGCAGTGAACGCCACAAACCAGGAGAGCTTCTCGTCAACTTCTAAAGTTCTCCGTAAGGACTGTAAGGTGCCTTGCAGCTTCTGTAACACAATGATGGAGCCCGGCGGGACGCTGAGAGAACCTCTGGACCTGTTTGAATTGGGCCTCTGCCCCTTCTCTCTTCAGTCCTGACGAAGGGTTCTGGCCCGAAACGTTGACTCTTCGTTTCCACGGATGCTGCTGAGTCCCTCCAGCGTGTTGTGAGTGTTAATTCATCGGTTCTTGTACAAGGAAGCGTAAAAGGATCCACCAGAAACTTAGAGCCTCATTAGAAACATAGAAAACCTGAAAACATGGAAAACTGCTGTGCCGAACATGTATTTACTTTCGAAGTTACCTAGGGTTACCCATACCCTCTATTTTTCTAAGCTCCATGCATCTATTCAGGAGCCTCTTAAAAGACCCTATCGTATCCACCTCCACCGCCGTCGCCGGCAGCCCATTCCACTCTCTGCGTAAAAGAACTTACCCCTGACATCCCCTCTGTACCTATTTCCAGGCACCTTAAAACTGTGCCCTCTCGTGCTAGCCAAAGTAAATTCATTATCTCAGCACAAGTCTGTGTCACCACATACAACCCGAGATTCATTTTCTGGTGGGCATTCACAGTCAATACAAGAAACGCAATAGAACCAACAAAAGATCGCGCCACCCCCACCCCCCCCCCCCCCGCAAACTGGACAAACGACCAATGTGCAAAAGAAGAGCAAACTTTACAAATATAAAAAGAGAGAAAAATGCTAATAATAATATTAATTGTCCAGAATAGGGAACAGAGTAACAGGATACCATACAGTCGAGGGGTGAATTTGAAACATTTCAATATCTGGGATATCAGCAAACAAAAGAAAATAGATCATACTGTGAGAAAGGAAAATCTTCTGACAGAATTTACTTCAAGGCTTAAGGAAATCTACCAAATAGATTTTAACAGTAAATATATATCAGAGGCAAAAAGCACTTTCGTTACACCCATGTAATGCTCTGGTTTGTATTTTTTTTACTGTTCTGCATTTGGTTCTGTATAAGCTGCCTGTTTGAGTTACTGTTGAAGATAAGAGATAGGGGAATTGTGTGCTGTCCAGTGAGAGACGTTTAAGGGGAGGTTTCTCTGGTGAGGGGCACTAATGTGGGGCTTGGGGTCCTTTGTTAAGGAGAGGAAGAGGGTAGACGCCAGGGAGAAGAGGTCGTCGGATTCGAACAGGAGCGGGGCCATGATTCGACGAAGCCCGGGTTGATCGAAGGAGGATCGGTGAAGGGGAAACCGTGAGCTCCAACCTGAGCACATTGGACTGCTCCGTTAAAATGGGCCCTTTTTCGCTCTTTCTTTAATAACCCTTCAGTCAAATGAAGAATTATAAAGCTAAAAACTTTAAATGTAAGCTGTGTACTGTCTGTATATCGTGGGCACTTATTTATAACAGGGTAATGAATCACGCACCATCCACACAAACAAGTGGTTTGTGGGTGGGCTTGCGCCTCCATCTCAGAGGTTTGGTGGGGCCAGAGATTGTCTTCCCTGGACTTACACTGCTGACAGACTGGAGTCTTTCACCCGTATTAATATCATCTTTTGGCACAATATCTTGGTCTGGAAAATTCACAGGGAAACATAAGGACTGGAATGACGAGCTTTAGAAAACACAACATACACCCGAACACACGTAGGTTGGACAGAAGGAGGAAGAGGTATAACAGACACATAAAGGTTTACCCAACAGTTAGATAAAACTTCCAAAGATATATTTTCATCAACGAAAACAGGAATCTGCGCGCGACACAAAGATATGCATTTGTGATATAAGAAGGACACAACACTAAACCTAAATGAAAGCACAGCCCAAAAAACTGAAGAAATTATAACTACAGAAGAAAGACTTAACAAATGGAAGACCATGGCCCTCCACCGAAGGCATCTCCACGATCTGAGCAGCCTAGATGTCCACAAGGAAGCTGCTCAGAGTTGGAGACCACCTTCCTAGGAACAGAGAAGTTCCAGACAGGACCAGGTGGTTAACACAAAAAGTTATCAAGAGCACGTATTGAAGATGATCGATGGAGAAACCTGGAGACAATCCAACATGCGACAGGATCCTGCAGCAGTTGACAATCAAGTGGCGAACATCATTGACCACAATCTTGCTTATAAGTACCCTGATTCATTTTCTGGCAGGCATACTCAATAAATTCATCCTACAATGATAACCATAACAGAATCAATGAAGTCCATGACTGAAGGAGCTCATTAAGTCAGTAACGTCAGAGGACTGACGATAAAAACAAGGATGTAATGCTAAGGCTTTATAGGCCACTGGTGAGGCAGCACTTGGAGTATTGTGGGCAGTTTTTGGCCCCTTATCTAAGAAAGGATGTGCTGACCTTGCAGAAGGTTCACGGGAATGATACTGGGCTTGAAAGGCTTGTCACATGAGGAGCATTTGATGGCTCTGGGCTGTTACCCACTGGAGTTTAGAACGATGAGATTCGGGGGGGAGGGATCTCATAGAAACTTATCAAATGTTGAAAGGCCGAGTTAGAGTGGACATCAGAAGGATGTTTCCTATAGCTGGGGACCGATAGAGTGGATGTGGAGAAGATGTTTCCTATAGTGAGGGAATCTAGGATCAGAGGACACAGATAGAGTGGATGTGGAGAAGATGTTTCCTATAGTGAGGGAATCTAGGATCAGAGGACACAGATAGAGTGGATGTGGAGAAGATGTTTCCTATAGTGGGGGAGTCTAGGACCAGAGGACACAGATAGAGTGGATGTGGGTAGGATGTTTCCTATAGTGAGGGAGTCTAGGACCAGAAGACACAGATAGAGTGGATGTGGAGAAGATGTTTCCCATAGTGAGGGAGTTTAGGATCAGAGGGCACAGATAGAGTGGATGTGGAGAAGATGTTTCCTATAGTGGGGGAGTCTAGGACCAGAGGACACAGATAGAGTGGATGTAGAGAGGATGTTTCCTATAGTGGGGGAGTCTAGGACCAGAGGACACAGATAGAGTGGATGTGGAGAAGATGTTTCCTATAGTGGGGGAGTCTAGGACCAGAGGACACAGATAGAGTGGATGTGGAGAGGATGTTTCCTATAGTGGGGGAGTCTAGGACCAGAGGACACAGATAGAGTGGATGTGGAGAGGATGTTTCCTATAGTGAGGGTGTCTAGGACCAGAGGACACAGATAGAGTGGACGTGCAGAGGATGTTTCCTGTAGTGGGGGAGTCTAGGACCAGAGGGCACAGCTTCAAAACAGAGGTACGCCCATTTAAAACAGCAGGTGGTGAATCTGTGGAATTCATTCAATGACTGTGGAGGCCAGTCATTGTGTCTATTTAAAGTGGAGGATGATAGGTTTTATATTAGTTGGGTCATCAAAGGTTACAGGAAGTAGGCAAGACGACGGCGTTGAGAGGGATAATAACTCAGACTTTATGAAATGGCCGATCAGGCTCGATGGGCCTAATTCTACATCCCTATTTTATGTTCTCAGGTTACCTGGAGATTAGTTTTCATTGCAGACATTTACCTGAATTTTAAAGAAATAACATAGAACTCATAAAAAATATACATAAACAAAGACTGGCGAATGTGTAAAGCAAGAGAAATTGCACAAATAAAATGAATAATAAATGAGTAATACTGAGAACATGAGGTGTAGAGTCCTTCAAAGTGATTCTGTTGGTTGATGGAATCAGTTCAGAGTTGAGGTTGTCCTCGCTGGTTCAGGAGCCTGATGGTTGAGGGTTAATAACTGTTCCTGAACCTGGTAGTGTGGGACCTGAGGCTCCTGTACCTCCTTCCCGATGGCAATAGTGAGAAGAGAGCATGTCCTGGATAATAGAGGTCTTTGAGAACAGGCAAAATCCACACACACACAGCTCTAGACGTTGCAATCAAACCAGGGTCTCTGGAGTCGGGCGGCCACGGCTTAACGCACTGCACCAATGTGCCTCGGGTCACTGTACCTGTCATACAAAGGATGCACCAGTTCCTTCTGCTACAGAATCCTGGTAGACAACACCCCTTCCTACCCTGGAGAATCCAGCGAATGTACCTCCACTTCAATCCATTGTAAACTTGTGTTACTGATAGCACGTTGTGTTTCAAGGTTCATGTGGAATTCCACTGTGAGAAATCACTTCTGTGCCACCCCGGAAGAATCACCACTTTCCGGCCTCATCTTGACCGTAGGAGTCTTATCATTGAGGACCCCCGACACCCAGGACCTGCCCTCTTCTCATTGCTACCATCAAAGGGGAGGTGCAAGAGCCTGAAGGCTCACCCTCAGCTTCTTCCCCTCCACCATTCCGATTTCTGAATTTACAACCAACCCACGAACACTTCCTCAATTTTTTTGCTCCCTTTTTGCACTACTTATTAACTTTTAAAAATATAATTCTTATTATAATTTATTGTGTATTTTAGGTATACCACTGACCTGCAGCCTCAAAAACAACAGATTTGATGACATTTGGCAGCAATAATAGACTTAATCCTGATGGTCAAGTCCTCTTCCCGCTCCCCTCACACCGCACTTCATTCCTCTCCAGAGTGCAGAGGAGCAGAGAGATCTTGGGGTCAACCAACCCCTCAAAGTCACCGTGCAAGTTGATAGGGTGGTGACGAAGGCGTATGGGGTGTTGGCCTTCATTAGTCGGGGACTGAGTTCGAGAGCCATGAGGTTAAGTTGCAGGTCTATGAAAGCCTGGTTAGACCACACCTGGAATATTCTGTTCAGTTCTGGTCGCGCCTTATAGGAAGCATGTGGAAGCTTTAGAGAATGTGCAGAGGAGGTTTACCAGGATGCTGCCTGGATTAGAGGGAGTGCAGAGGAGATTTACCAAGATGCTGCCTGGATTAGAGAGGGTGCAGAGGAGATTTACCAGGATGCCGCCTGGATTAGAGAGGGTGTCTTATGAGGAAAGATTGAGTGAGCTTAGACTTTTCTCTTTGGAGAAAAGGTAATGAGAGGTGACAAGGTCCCGCACGGGAGATTGGTCAAGATCGTTCAGTCACTCGGCATTCAGGATGAGGTAGTAAATTGGATGAGACATTGGCTTTGAGGGAGAAGACAGAGAGTGGTGGTAGATGGTTGTCTCCCTGTCTGGACGCCTGTGACTAGTGGAGTGCTGCAGGGATCGGTGCTGGGTCTGTTGTTGTTTGTCATCTATATCAACGATCTGGATGAAAATGTGGTTAACTGGAGCAGCAAATTTGCGGATGCCACCAAGATTGGGATGTAGTGGACAGTGAGGAAGGCTATCATGGCTTTCAGTGGGATCTGGACCAGCCAGAAAAATGCGCTGTAAAATGGCAGACGGAACCTAATGCAGACAAGTTCAAGGTGTTGCACTTTGGTAGGACCAACCAGAGTAGGTCTTGACTGAAGAGTGTGGACAAAGGGATCTGGGAGTACAGGTCCATAATTCATTGAAAGTGGCGTCACAGGTAGACAGGGTTGCAAAGAAAGGTTTTGGTACTTTGGTCTTTGTAAATCAATGTCTTGAGCACAGGAGAGATGGGACATAATGTTGAAGTTCTATACTTTGGAGTATCGTGTTTGGTTTTGGTCACCTATCTACAGGAAAGGTTGAAAGAGTGCAGAGAAAATTTGCAAGGATGTTGCCACATCTGAAGGACGTGAGTTCTAAGGAAAGATTGAATAGGTTAGGAATGAAGTCTTTAGAATGTAGAAGATTGAGAGGAGATTTGATGGAGGCATACAAAATTACAAGGAGTACAGAGAGTCTATCTGCAAGCAGGCTTTTTCCACAGAGATTGGGTGCGACCACATCCAGAGTTCATGGCTTAAGGGAGAAAGGTGAAAAGTTTAAGGGGAACGTGAGGGAAACTTCTTCACTCAGAGGGTGGTGAGAGTGTGGAATGAGCTGCCAGCACAAGTGGTGCATGTGAGCTCGATTTCAATGTTTAAGAGAAGTTTGAGAAGTTTGGACAGGTACGTGGATGGGAGGGGTGTGGAGGGCTGAGGTCCCGGTGAAGAAGGCAGGTTCAGTGGTTTCAGCATCGACTAGATGGGCCGAAGGGCCTGCTGTTGTGCTATAGTTTTCTATGACTTCTTTTGTTGTGCAGTGAGGAGGGACTTGGGGTGGGGGTGGTTGATGATTGTGCTGCTGTTCTTTTCTTTCTTGGGTTTGTGACTATCTGGAGAAGGAGAATTTCAGAGTTGTATACTCTGATAATAAATGAATCTTTAATCTTTGACTCTATGACTTGATAGAGGTGTACAAGATGTTAAGAGGCATCGATCGAGTGGACAGCCAGCACTCTATTCCTATGTAGGAAATGGCTAATATGAGGGACATAATTTTGAGGTGATTGGAGGAAAGTATGGTTGGCGGGGGGGAATGTCAGAGATAAATTCTTTGCACAAACAGGTGTGGATGGTGGTAGAGGCAAATACATTAGGGACAAGTGGCAAGTAACTTTTGAGCTTCACAAGTGCCAGGCAACGACCTTCTCCAACAAGAGAGGGCAAAGTCTTGGGCACATATATATTGCTAGGGTGCCTAGGAGTTTTACACAGTGCTGTATTTGTCAACGTGGAGCAGAGAGCGAGTTTGTGAATCTGGCGGGAGCAAAGAATGTGAGAGTGGAGCACCGTGGAAGGGGTGAGGGACAGGTGGCAGAGAAGGAGTGTCAGGGGTGGGTACAGACACACCCAGCCCTGAGACACCAGGCAAGGTCATTTGATTCCAAACAATTGGTTTATTGATCATTACAGAATGTCTCTCTGGTGCTTCCCGCTCCCTCCCCTCTCCCTTCCCCTTTTCCCAACCATGATTCCCCTCTCCCTGCCCCCTTCCCGCTCTCAGTCCACAATAGAGACGAGGATCAGAATCAGGTTGATCATCACTCACACATCACTTTCTTTGTGGCGGCAGAACAGTGTGATATGTAAAATGACTACATGACTCTGGGAAAGTCTCAGGCACGCCAGCTGCAGTGCATGTATATGCCTGTACTTGTACCACGGAGAGCGTCCTGGCCAGTTGCCTCACAGCCTGGCGCGGAGGCTCCAGTGCGCCGGATCAAAAGAGGCCGCGTCAGCCAGTCCCGTCACAGCCACAACCCTCCCCAGTACCGAGGACGCCCTCGAGAGACGGTGCATCCGGAAGATGCCATCCAAGCACATCGAAACCGTGGAATGTGTCATTTGCCTCAATAGCCCGAGGATGTGCTGGGGGGTGGGGAGGGGACCACGCTTCTGGTGCCAACGCGCCATGCCCACGACTCGCGCGCCCTGACCCGTACGGCTTTGGAGAGTGGGAGGGAGGAAACGGGGCGCGCTCACGTGGAGAAGGCGCTAATTCCTCACTGCCAGCGCTGGAATAGCGTGCACTATTGTTCCGCCCAACTGCCCATTCGTTCTCACTCCTCTTCTAATATTTGTACCTGTGCACTAGGAATGCTCTTGTGACGCTGTAATTTCCCTTGCGATCAATAAAGTATCGACTTACTGTAACTGAAAGTTTTCCTTTGTCTTGCAACGAACTTCCGCCACAAAGCAAACCACTTGGCGACTTGTGTCATGGAGTCACAGAGGCCCTTCAGACCTCTAGGCTCCCGAATACAAGAAGGACTCCTGACCTCACAATCTACTTCAGCACGATCTTGCACCTTCTCTGTAACCGTGACTCCCTGTTGCACCCTGTTCTGCCTCAGTACGCTGTGATCAGGATGCAGCGCAACTTTTTCACTATACCTCAGTGTGTGTGACACAAGCTCAAAGTTCAGAGTAAATTTACTATCGAAGTACCTGTATGTCACCAACTACAACCCTGAAATTCATTTTCTTGTGGGCATACTCAACAAATCTATGCAATAATAACCAAAACAGAATCAATGAAAGCCCGCACCAGCTAGGGCGATCACCCAGAGGGCAGAGCACAACAAACTGCAAATACAAAGAGAAAGAAATAACAATATATAAATAAGCAATAGGTATCTAGAACATGAGATGCAGAGTTCTTGAAAGTGAGTCCATTAGTTGTGGGAGCATTTCAATGATGGTGTGAGTGAAGTTGAGTGAAGTTACCCCCTCTGGTTCAGGAGCCTGATGTTTGAGGGGTAATAATAGTTCCTAATCCTGGTGGTGTGGGACCTGAGGCTCCTGTACCTCCTTCCCGATGGAATCAGTTCAGAGTTGAGGTTATCCTCACTGGTTCAGGAGCCTGATGGTTGAGGGTAATAACTGTTCCTGAACCTGGAGGTGTGGGACCTGAGGCTCCTGTACCTCCTTCCTGAAGATGACAGTGAGAGGAGAGAACGGCCTGGGTGGTGGGGGTCCGTGATGATGGATGCTGCTTTCCTGCGACAGCGTTCCGTGCAGATGTGCTGAATGCTGGGGAGGGCTTTACCCGTGATGGTCTGGGCTGTATCCATTACTTTTTGAAGAAAACCAGATTTCCCTGACCCTGTTGACTGCAAAAGGGCTGAAACCCAATGGCCCCACACCTTCCTGACAGGAAGGGCCAAAGCTGTTGGACAGGACTCCCAACATCCAACGGGAGGCTCCTTTCCTCAGAGAGAGGCATGGAATACCCCCCGAGGAAAAGGCAAAGAACGGAGTCAGGGAAATTTTGAAGAAAAAAGATAGACACGCAGATGGACAAGCAGGGGGAGCAGGAGATCATGGTAGTGGGGCGGGGGGTTGAGTCAAAATTGTGGCAAGAAATTGAGAGGCTGAAGGGCCAAATATTCACTGTCAAGGACTCTACAACGCAAGTTCTCAATATTATTTACTTATTTGTTTATTTGTACATGCACACTTTTGAACATCGGCGGCTTGTCAGTTTTTTGTCTGGTTTTTCGTTGACTCCTCTATTGTCCTGCTGAGAATGCCCACAGGAAACTCAGTCTCAGGGTGTGATGTGGTGAGGTACATGTATTTTAGTGGTAAATTAAATTTCAAACTTGCAATTTTTGTCCATTCTACACATGACTGAGGAAATTATGCAAAGCCCAGGATTCGATGAATAGCAGTCACAGAGGCGCAGGGTGTGGCATTTCGTACAATGTCAGAAGACATTCACTTTCACCTTGTCCACCTGCTGGGAGAGTTATGAATCACAGACTACAGAAACAGGCCATTTGGCCAAACGAGTCCCTGCTAGGAGAGTGACGGAATCACAGACCACAGAAGCAGGCCATTCGCCCCAATTAGTCCCTGCTGATTATCCGGCTGCCATTTTTCACTCATACAGTTTTATCTCCCAGACACGACTCATCACTGCCAGCGGGAAGATGGTACAGAAGCCCCAAGACTCACACCACCAGGTTCAGGGACAGTTATTACCCCTCAACCATCAGGCTCCTGAACCAGAGGGGATAACTTAACTTGCCCCATCACTGAACTGTTCCCACAACCAATGGACTCATTTTCAAGGACTCTTCATCTCATGTTCTCCATACTTATTGCCTATTTTCAGCCGTCTGCAAAAGTCTCAGGCACATAGGTAGGGTTCACAGTCCTGTATTTATCAACGTGGGGCGGAGAGCGAGTTTGTAAACCTGGTGGGAGCAAAGGATGTTGGGGATGGTGAGGGTGGAGCGCCATGGGAGGGGTGTGGGACAGGTGGCAGAGGAATGCCAGGGGTCGGTACAGACACACCCAGCCCTGAGACACCAGGCAAGTTCATTTGATTCCAAACAATTGGTTTATTGATCATTACAGAACGTCTCCCTGGTGCTTCCCGCTCCCTCCCCTCTCCCGCCCCCTTTTCCCAACCATGATTCCCCTCTCCCTGCCCCCTTCCCACTCTCAGTCAACAATAGAGACCCAGATCAGAATCGGGTGTAGCCCCCGGTAAGCCTCAGGCTTGCTCAGCTCGCTTCCATCTAGGGGGAGCAGCCTTCAGCCCTGTCAAACTGGGTAATCAAGTTTGTGTGGATGCTGTCTGATGCACCCCACCACGCCAAATAACAGACAATACACTATACGTGATTAACTGATTACACTTTATAGATCTTACTGGAACTATGTAATTAATAGAGATAAAATATAAAAGGAAAATAAAAGGCACCAAACTTATCAAAGTTCAACCACTTCGTGCACAACCATTGGAGCTCAAGTAACGGAGTCTTCTTTCCACCATTCCATCCCCTCCGACCCACTCGACCCGCCGCCTGGGACCAGCCGCTTCACACCAGTCTGTCTTCATCTCTTGTCCTCGGCGAAGACCCTGGGCCTCGGACTCCCGCTCGGGGTCCGTTCCGTCGCCCAGCTTACAGCATCACATCTCCCCTCTCTGTCCCCATCCCGCCTTCTCCCCAAAGCCCGCGAAAACAATCGCTTACAGACGCACAAGAAAGAATAACATATATATCCCAATTGGTTCGTTTTCCTTCTTATCAATAATATAACCCAAACAAGCAGAGAGAGAGAGAGAGAGAACTCCTTACATCACATTTACTATTACAGAAAAGCCATTTTAATTATAACATAATTTGAATATAATTTTGATTAGTCCTACCAAAATGTATCACCTCACATTTTCCACATCCACTCTATCTGTGTCCTCTGGTCCTAGACTCCCCCACTATAGGAAACAACCTCTCCACATCCACTCTATCTGTGCCCTCTGGTCCTAGACTCCCCCACCATAGGATACATCCACTCTATCTTGACCTTTCAATATTTGCTGTCTTTCTATGCGTCTCCCCGCCCCCACCGACACTTCCCCCTGTCCACCCTTTCTTCTGAACTCTGCCTAGTGCAGACTCTGAGTTAACAAAAATTTTTCAACTTTTTTATGTTGGTAAGGAAATTTATTCAGGTTGGTAATAATACTAATTTTGGTAAGGAGGATGTGTTGGTTGGACAGACAGTGCGGAGGTGTGTGGGTAGGGAGGGAAGGCCAGTCAAACTCCTGGTCTGTTTACCCCGGGCCTTGCCGAGAAGCCACTTGTCACTCCAGGCAGCAGGATTCTGCACCTCTGCTCAGGGTTGATCTCTGACTGAAGGCCCCTGGAGCAAAACCAGAGAGTGTCTGACCCCGAGAGTGTGTGATGGGACGGTGTGGAGGGAGATTCACTCTGTGTCTGACCCCGGGAGTGTGTGATGGGACGGTGTGGAGGGAGATTCACTCTGTGTCTGACCACGGGAGCGTGTGATGGGACAGTATGGAGAGAACTTCACTCTGTGTCTGACCCCGGGAGTGTGTGATGGGACGGTGCGGAGGGAGCTTCACTCTGTGTCTGACTCCAGGAGTGTGTGATGGGACGGTGTGGAGGGAGATTCACTCTGTGTCTGAGCCCGTGAGTGTGTGATGGGACGGTGTGGAGGGGGCTTCACTCTGTGTCTGACCCCGGTAATATGTGATGGGACTGTGGAGGAAGATTCACTCTGTGTCTGAGCCGGGAGTGTGTGATGGGACAGTGTAGAGGGAGCTTCACTCTGTGTCTGACCCATACAGACCCTGGATGGTGAGGTGCTGTCCACACCCATCTCATCGCCATCCTCTCCCTCCTGCAGTCTCTCCTCCAGGGACATCTGATCAAGTAGAGTCTTGGCCCGTCCTGGTAGGGACGTACCTGATTTTTGACTGACGTTACCGCACCATAACTTCTCCAGTCTATTCGCCGACGAATCCGACAGTCCGCGATCGGTTCGGCCACCGGCACCTTCGCCATCTCCTGCATCCAGGACGTGTCGTTCATCATCAACGGGTTGAGGTAGAACTGCTCGAATTCTTCGTCTGAGGAGAGGGGAAGGAAGACAATTACCGACCGTTCCTGCCCAGGCACGATGGGCTGGGGTCAGCTCGGGGAGCGTATAACGAGCAGAATTCAAGTTCAGAGGGACTGGGGACGCTGAGCTTGGGATGTGGGGGCTTGTTTTGATGGGATCGGGTTGTTTCAGACTGAGCCTGTCCTCTTGTCGGAGATGAAGATGGGACATGTTTGTCACTTGAAGACTCAGATGCTCTGTGATTCGTTTGCATCCAATTAGATCAGCGGGTTTGCGTTGGGGGCAGCCGACGGTGTCACCACCAACTCTCTAACCCAAAAGCAATACGCCTCTAGACGGTGGGAGTATACTCGGAGACGTCCCACACCTTCACTGGCAGCGACAGGGATTGGTCCCCTCCCGGTCTCCGCCGCGCTGTTGCGCCACGTCTTGGCCAAAGGAGGCCACTTGGCCCATTGCTTTGTGCCAGCCCCAGAACCCCTCTGGTGTCTCTTGGTCCAGGACCCCGGGGAGACTGGGCCCTATCTAGACCCTTTTAAAGTCCTGATTGCTTCAAAGTCCACCCTGGACAGATTTTAAAGAGATCAGCTCTGCTTGCTAATGCAGTAATTCCCCAACCTACTAACCCCAACCAATCATCTTCAGACTGTTGGAGGAGACCAGAGCCCCCCCCCCATCACCCCGAAGAAACCCCTGCATTCACGGGGAGGGTGTACCAACTCGTTACCGACAGTGGCGGGGGTGGAACCCCGTTCTCACATTCCCACTGCTGTAAAGGGTTGGACTCAACATTCTGCCTGTGAGCTGCTCCGTGGTCAGGACAGTCGGTCTCTGAGCGAACAGGTGACTCCCACTTGGCCTCTCGTATCCACTGCCCAGAGCAGGCCTCGGGGACCCCTGGCCCGTGGAGCGTAGCAGCTTCCCCGCGTGTCCCTGCCTGAACTGCTCAACTCTCAGTTCAGTAGGACAGAGCAGAGCACAGCACGGGGAGAGACTCTGCTCTGCGTCTTGTTGCTGCCGAGTTTAACCCTCTTTATCCGCCTGCCCGGGGATCCATATCCCTCCCTTCGCTGCGTGTCTAAATGCCGCTCCCCACACCGCCCCTTCTCTGCCCTCACATCTCCCCTCACCCCCATCTCAACGATGCTCCAGTCTTGAACCTGATGTCACGAACATCGATTTCCCAAACGTCCGCGAATTGCACCCCGCCCTTCCCCACTTTCCTCTCTCAACGCATCTCCTCACCTGCCCATCGCCTCCCTCTGGTGCCCCCCTCCTTCTCTATCTTCCCTGGCCTGCTCCCCTCTCCTATCGCATCACCTTCCCAGCTCTTTATTTCACCGTTCCCCTCTCCCGGTTCCACCTCTCTCCTCCCACCCTCTTACTCTTGCTGCTCATCTCTTTTTCCCAGTCCTGATGAAGAGTGTCAGACTGTGCACTCTTCTCCATAAATGCTGCCTGACATGCTGAGTTCCTCCACCGTTCTGTGTGTGTGTGTGTGTGTGTGTGTGTGTGTGTGTGTGTGTGTGTTGCTCAGATTTCCAGCATCCGCAGGTTTTCTCATGTTAAAGACGTTCTCTCTACAACTTGACACGTGTATCCTTCGAACAGGACGCTCTAATAAAATGATAATACTCTCTAATCCGGTCAGCGCTTCTGCTGCACCCTCTCCGATGAAAACAGAAAATTCTGGAAACTCTCAGCTGGTCAGACAGCGTCTGAGGGAACGGAAGCACAGGAAACATTGCGGAACCGAGTTCCTTTATGAGGGTCAGCATGGTGGCGCAGGGGGCAGAGCTGCTGCCTCAGTGACCCAGAGACGCGGGTTCGATCCCAGCCTCCGGCTTTGCGTGCATGTGTGTAAATTACTCACTGTAAATTCCCCAACCCCAACGGGATGGGGTGGGGTGGGAGGGGGAATAAAATACAATTGGTGTAAACCGAGGCTAATGGTCAGCATAGAGTTAATGGCCCAAAAGGCAACTCCCAGATTCACACTGCACAACAGGACTTTTAGAATAGAGAGTCTGGACCGAACTTTCCCAGAGCCGAACCGGTGGGTGGGGGGTTTGTTGTCACCCCAGGCTGCCGGTAGCCGTCATGTCACTGAATTTGGAGACTACGTGCTCGGCCGTTCCTCTGTCGTCGTCTTCCATCTGCTCAGCTTTCTTCATGTTCTCCACGAAGATCTGGAAACGGCGATTACTTCTGCCGAGAGAGAGGGAGTGTGTAAGGAGCGACAGGAGAGAGAGAGAAGAAGAGGGGAGGATGGGAGTGTGAAAGAGTTGAAGAGAGCGACAGAAGGGGGATTTGAGGAAGTGTGTGAGGAGCGAGCAGGGAAAGTGTGTGAGGGGAGCGAAGGGGGCAGGAATGAATGTGAGAGTTCAGAGAGAGAGAGAGAGAGAGAGAGAGAAAGTGTGCGAGCAGAGACAGTTTTGGAGCTGGGGGACGAGTGAGTGACAGAGAGGGGAAGGGAGAAGGGAAGAGAGACAAAGAGGTGACAGAGAGATGTAAAGTGTGTGTGTGGGGAGAGAGAGAAGGTGAGAGGGGAGAGAATGAGTGTGGGACGAGGAGGAGAGGGTGAATGTGTAAGAGAGAGCAGGACAGAGAAAGCGGGAGTGGGGGAGGGTGTAGAAGGGGGTGTTGGTGCCCAGTAGAACTCTCTGTTCCTCCACCCCTCTCTCCCTCCCTCCCCACTCCCTTTGTCCGACCCCCTTCTCCCCATCCCTTCCCGGGACAGAACGAGTCCGGTTCCCCTTACCTTCCTCTCCGTCATAACTCCTTTTGTAACCTGACGTAAGTGGTGAAATTGGTTGTTTTGTAGCATCCCAAACACACATAGCCTACAGAAATCAATCAGTGAAAAACAGCAGGAAGATGCGGAATTAAACGATGAAGTTGAAAGACTGTGGAACATGAACAGGGTATACATTGTTCCAATGGTAATATCTACAACTGCTACTGTCCCAAAGTGACTACACAATAGCATCAAACAATTAGGCCTACACGGCAGTATCCCTGTAAACCTTCAGAAATCCAAAACACTAACCATCATTATAACATTCCTAGAAACTGAAAAATAAAATAAAGTGTGCCCTTGATCATGCCTGCAGCTCAGGTTTTACCATCCTGAGCTGAAAATAACAATTGAGCATTAAATATCGCGGTCATGAGATGAAGACCCTGGAAGTGAGTCCATAGGTTGTAGGAAGAGTTGGGGCCAGTGAAGTTGGGTGAAGTCATCCCATCTGGATCATGGTGTCAAGATAATACAACCTTTCCCCCAACGTTGACAAAACAAATGAGCTGGTGACTGGATTCAGAGGAATGGTGGGGCTCCACCTCCCGTTTCCATCAATGGGACTGAGGAAGAGAAGGTTGTGATCTTCAAGCTCCCTGTTCAGATCCCGCCACGCTGACACCACAACCCAGAGTGCTCACCAGCACCTCTACTCCCCTCGGGAGACTAAAGGAACTGGCAAGCCGCTGATGCACCAGAGAAACATCACAGCTGGTCCGTGTCAGTAACCTGGACCGTGTCAGTTCTCCGGTCCCCGTCAGACCCATGGCCCCTGTCCGTTCCCTGGTCTGTGACAGTAGCCTGGTCTCTGTCAGTCCCCTGCTCCATGTGAGCTCCCTGGTCGTGTCAGTTCCCTGGTCCCTGTCAGTCAGCTCCCTGGTCCGTGTCAGCTCCCTGGTCCCTGTCAGTTCCCTGGTCCCTGTCAGTTCCCTGGTCCGTGTCAGCTCCCTGGTCCCTGTCAGTTCCCTGGTCCGTGTCAGCTCCCTGGTCCCTGTCAGTTCCCTGGTCTGTGTCCGCTCCCTGGTCCGTGTCAGTTCACTGGTCCCTGTCAGTTCCCTGGTCGCTGTCAGTTCCCTGATCCCTGTCAGTCAGTTCCCTGGTCCCTGTCAGTTCCCTGGTCTGTGTCCTCTCCCTGCTCCCTATTTGTTCCCTTGTCCGTGCCAACTCTGCCCATGACCACCAGAAACTGCCGAGGGCTGTGGGCACACCTCAGCACATGACAGAAAAGGACATGCCCTGGGTGCTGGAGATCCTCAATAATGGACGTTGCCTTTCTGAGACAAAGATGTCTAAAGGTGTCCTGGGTACTTTGTAGGTTAGTGCCCAAGATGGAGATGACTGGATTTACAACTTCCTGCAGCTTCTTTCCGTCCTGTGCAGTAGCTCCTCCATACCAGACAGTGATGCAGGCTGTCAGAATGCTCTCCACAGTACAACTATAGAAGTTTTTGAGTGTATTTGTTGACATGCCAGATCTCTTCAAACTCCTCATAAAGTATAGCAGCTGTCATGCCTTCTTTTTGACTACCTTAATATGTTGGGACCAGTTCAGATTCTTAGAGATCTTGACACCCAGGAACTTGAAGCTGCTCACTCTCTCCACTTCCACAATCAGCTCCTTCGTCTCACTGACGTTGAGTGCCAGGTTGTTGCTGCGCTACCACTCCACTAGGTGGCATATCTTACTCCTGTGCGCCCTCTCGTCACCACCTCAGATTGTACCAACAATGGTGTTATCATCAGCAAATTTATGGATTGTATTTGAGCTATGCCTAGCCACACAGTCATGTGTATATAGAGAGTAGAGCAGTGGACTAAGCACACACCCCTGAGGGGCACCAGTGTTAATCTTCAAAAAAGAGGAAAAGTTATCACTAACCCGCACAGACTGTGGTCTTCCGGTTAGGAAGTTGAGAATCCAATTGCAGAGACCCAGGTTCTTCATCTTCCCAATTAGGATTGTGGGAATGATGGTATTAAATGCTGAGCTATAGTCGATGAACAGCATCCTGACGTAGGTGTCTGTGCTGTCTCGGTCTTCTAAAGCCATGTGGAGAGCCATTGAGATAGCGTCTGCCGTTGAATTATTGTGGCGATAGAGTAGTCATATTGTTGCAGAAATGTTGTGATGAGGGTTGTGCCAGTTGGTTCAAGAATCAAATGATTGAAGGGAGATACAACAACTGTTCCTGAAGTTGGTGCAGAAGGACCCCAGGCTTCGGAATCTCATGCCCAATGGAAGTTGGAAGTCCTGCCTGTCCATTGGAGTCTTACATCAGTCGAGGTGACCAGCTGGAACTTCGGCTGTGGCCGGGAAATGCCAGTGAAATCCAGCAGTGTAGCATTTAGGGTTGCATCCATTCCCTCCTGCGAGGCAAGGGTTAATATATCGTTACAGTTGAGATGAAAACTGACCGTTGTTGATCTGATCTACACTAAGGTTCTGTTGTTGCCAAGCCGATAAGGCATAATTCCGCAGCCTTCAACTGGCATTTTATCGCGCACTCCGCTTGAGCTACAGTTTGAAGCCGCCACTGTCACCCGCCCGATCTCCCGCCGCGTCTGTGTATGTTCTCAGCCGGCCTAGCCCATCGGACAAAGGTTTGGCGCAGGACAAGAAAGAATTTCGACAGCTAGAGGGTGACAGATCTATGGAATTCATTCCCAGACTTCTGTGGCGGTCAAGCTCACTGATCCCTGTCAGTTCCTCGGTCTCTGTCAGTTCCCTGATCCCTGTCAGTTCCCTTGTCCCCGTCAGTTCCCTGGTCCTTGTCAGTTCCCTGGTCCGTGTCAGTTCTCTGGTCCGTGTCAGCTCCCTGGTCCTTGTCAGTTCCCTGGTCCGTGTCAGTTCCCTGGTCCGTGTCAGTTCCCTGGTCCTTGTCAGTTCCCTAGTTCGTGTCAGTACCCTGGTCCGTGTCAGTTCCCTGGTCTCCGTCAGTTCCCTGGTCCTTCTCAGTTCCCTGGTTCGTGTCAGTTCCCTGGTCCGTTTCAGTTCCCTGGCCCCCGTCAGTTCCCTCGTCCGTGTCAGGTCCCTGGCCCCCGTCAGTTCCCTGGTCCGTGTCAGTTCCCTGGTCCGTGTCAGTTTCCTGGACCCCGTCAGTTCCCTGGTCCGTGTCAGTTCCCTAGTCCGTGTCAGTTCCTTTGTCCGTGTCAGGTCCCGTGTCAGTGTCAGTTCCCTGGTCCGTGTCAGTTCCCTGGTCCCCGTCAGTTTCCTGGACCCCGTCAGTTCCCTGTTCCCTGTCACTTCGCTGGTCCTTGTCAGTTCCCTGCTCCTTGCCCGTTCCCTGCTCCCTGTCCGCTGCCTGCTCCGTGTCCTCTCCCTGCTCCGTGTCATCTCCCTGCTCCGTGTCGTCTCCCTGCTCCGTGTCCGCTCTCTGCTCCCTGTTTGTTCCCTTGTCCGTGCCATCTCTGCCAATGAGCACCAGAAACTGCCGAGTGCTGTGGGCACAGCTCAGGACATGACAGAAATCAGCCTCGCCTCCGTGGACTCTGCCTTCACTTCCCACTGACTCGTTGAGGCAGCCAGCATTATCGAAGACCTCAGTAACCCCGGACCTTCTCTCCTATCCCTCCTCCCA
Organism: Mobula birostris; assembly: GCF_030028105.1. Classification (NCBI taxonomy): domain Eukaryota; kingdom Metazoa; phylum Chordata; class Chondrichthyes; order Myliobatiformes; family Myliobatidae; genus Mobula; species Mobula birostris. The sequence continues at coordinate 88,300 of NW_027275732.1, forward strand.
TCGGGAAGAGCAAATGAAAAGCCTGAAAATGTGTAATATCGGTTCAAAGTTCAAAGTACACTTTATGCTCAGAGTACACCCACGTCAGCGCATAGAACCCAAAGATTTATTTCCCTGCGGGCACACTCAACAAATAAGTGGATTTGTAATCAGGATCAATAAAAGATCAGATAGAAGACAGCAAACTGTGTAAATGCAAATATAAATAATCAGTAACCAATAACGTGAACATGAAATAACAAGCCAAAGATTCATAAACGTGACACATTTGCTTGTGGGAGCATTTCAATGGGTGAGGAAGTGAGTGTGGTTATCCCCTCTGGTTCAGGAGCCTGATGGGTGAGGGGTAATAACTTCTCCTGAACCTGGTGGTGTGGGACCTGAGACTCCTGTACTTCCTTCCTGATGGAATCAGTTCAGAGTTGAGGTTATCCCCTCTGGTTCAGGAGCCTGGTGGTTGAGGGGTAATAATTGTTCCTGAACCTGGTGGTGTGGGACCTGAGGCTCCTGTACCTCCTTCCCGATGGAATCAGTTCAGAGTTGAGGTTATCTTCACTGGTTCAGGAGCCTGATGGTTGAGGGGTAATAACTGTTCCTGAACCTGGTGGTGTGGGACCTGAGGCTCCTGTACCTCCTTCCCGATGGAATCAGTTCAGAGTTGAGGTTATCCCCTCTGGTTCAGGAGCCTGATGGTTGAGGGGTAATAACTGTTCCTGAATCTGGTGGTGTGGGACCTGAGGCTCCTGTACCTCCTTCCCGATGGAATCAGTTCAGAGTTGAGGTTGTCCTCACTGGTTCAGGAGCCTGATGGTTGAGGGGTAATAACTGTTCCTGAACCTGGTGGTGTGGGACCTGAGGCTCCTGTACCTCCTTCCCGATGGAATCAGTTCAGAGTTGAGGTTATCCTCACTGGTTCAGGAGCCTGATGGTTGAGGTAAATAACTGTTTCTAAACCTGGTGGTGTGAGACCCGCACCTTCCACCTGATGGCAGCAGTGAGACAGGAACATGTCCTGCGTGGTGGGGTCCCTAATGATGGATGCTGCTTTCCTACGACAGTGTTTTGTGCAGATGTGCTCAGCGGTGGGGAGAGCTTTACCCGTGATGGACTGGGCCGAACCCACTACTCTGAAGGAGTTTCTGTTCACCGGCATTGGTGTTCCCATACCAGGCCGTAATGCAGCCGGACAACACACTCTCCTCAAAGTGTTGCTTTTGTAAGACGATTGAGCATGTCCTGCCACAAGGTGCGCTGGTAACGGACCCAAATGCAGGACACAGACACTGAAGTACAAGGAACAGAACTTGACTAGAGCAGGGACATGACAGGATACAGACCAGGAACAGGGACAAGAACGCAGACTCGGGCTAGGGAAAGCGGGACCAGGACTAGAAACCATGGACTAGGAGACAAGGCTTCGACTCCGAGATCGAGACTGGACAAGCATCCAGAACCTAGGTCTTGCCTCGGGCTCGGTCTCCAGAACCAGGCAAGGACATGACGTGGCTTCAGCACAGGACGTGGCTGGGGTCTAGAGGCCTGAGCTTGGAGACAGGCTGGGGTCTTTGCTCTTGAGGCTTGAGGCTGGGGTCTTGGGTCTTGAGCTTGGCTGCAGGCTGGGGTCTTGGGTCTTGAGCTTGGCCGCAGGCTGGCGTCTTGGGTCCTGAGCTTGGCCGCAGGCTGGCGTCTTGGGTCTTGAGCTTGGCTGCAGGCTGGGGTCTTGGGTCTTGATCTTGGCTGCAGGCTGTGGTCTCGTGTCTGGAGCTTGTAGTCTGGGGAAATCAGGCTTGGGTTCTTGGAGATTGACTTGGAATCCTCGAGGCTTGGGTTCTTGGAGCTTGGCTTGGGATCCTTGAGGCTTAGGTTCTTGAACTTGGTTTGGGATCCTCGGGACTTGGGTTCTTGGAGCTTGGCTTGGGATCCTGGAGGCTTGGGTTCTTGGAGCTTCTCCTGAGCAGGATGCGGATCTCCTGGGCAGGACGAGGAACTTCACCCCACGGAGGCAAGGACAGGGAGGGACGGACCCAACCGCAGGGTAACGGTAAGCGGCCTGGCTGACCTGAAGGAGGCAAGGAACGGGAAAGGAGCTCAATACAGGGTGGCTCTGAGCCTCGGGGCAGCCAGCAACCTAGGCTGGCTACAGAAACAGCCAAATCCATACCACGATGACTACTCCGACGAGTGGTAACAAGGCTCCATGAAGCAGTGGTCCTCCAACCAAACCTGGAGTTCACGAATGGTTTCACTAGCCTTCCATCAGCAGGTTGCTCCAAAGGGGACTGACAAGACAAGCCAGCAGCCCACACTCAACCCCAAGGCTACTGATATTCCAAGCCCCAAGACGGGAATCAGGAGCCTATGCTTAACTCAATCAAAACAAGGCACAGCTGGAAGACCCGGAGTCCTGAGTCCATGGACAAGACCATGAATCAGAATGCAGACTTCACGGACTGGACCATGACATGTCCTGGGATGGCCCATTGTACAAGGCCAGGAAAATGTGTCAGATGAGGGCTCTTGACCACTCAATCTATCTCATTGTGACATTAAACCCGACTGCCTGCCTGCACCGCACTCTCTCTCTAGTTTATTCTGCACTCTGTTATTGTTTCACTTTGAATTCCCTCAAAGCACTGTGTAAATGATCTGATCCGTATGAAAAAATATTTATGCATTTCACAGCACCTCGGTACATATGACACTGATAAACCAGTTTACCAATTTCGTCTTGCTACACTGAGGGAGATTAGGTCTGTCCAGACCAGGTAACTGACTGTGACCTGGGAACTGACTAGGATCTGGGACCTGGGAACTGACCGGGATCTGGGAACTGACCAGGACCTGGGAACAGACCGAGACCTGGGAACTGACCGAGACCTGGGAACTGACCGGGTCATGTGAACTGACCGGGATCTGGGAACTGACTGTGACCTGGGAACTGACTGTGATCTGGGAACTGACTGGGACCTGGGAAATCACCGGGACCTGGGAACTGAGAATGCCTGTCAATTCTGCTGATCCCAGTCAATTCCCAGGCATAATGGGTCCGATTCCGTGAAGCCTATGATGTCCACAAAACTGACATTAACCAACAACTGGGGGTGAGATCTATGTCCTCACCAGGCCCAACAAACTGGTGAATCCTGACCTACTAACTGAAGGATTCTCAAACACTACGTGACTCCACTGGTCGCCCCAGACTTGGGCCGATTGAGAACGACATCATTCCCACAAATTTCAAAGGTCAGTGTCACAGACGAGTGTGCAGTCAGAAGCTCAGGAACAGGTCGGCACAGTTCTGGTGAGAAACCTTTCGGCAGTGTCCCAGGCACAGAGCATCAGGTCAGCTGCGTTCACAAGTAAAATGAAATTGAATCTACATTATACACAATTTTCACAAGAGAGATCACAAGAGAACTAGAAACGAATGTTGTCCACTTTAGTGCAGAATCAGAATCGGAATCAGGTTTGTGACGTGAAATTTGTTAACTTAGCAGCTGCAGTTCAATGCAATACATAATCCAGCAGACAGAGAGAAAAAAATAATAAATAAAATAAAACATGATAATAAATAAACAAGTAAATCAATTACGTATATGGAATAGGTGATTAAAAATGTGCAAAAACAGAAATACTCTATATTGAAAAAATTTAGGTCATCTCCAAAGATTCAATGTCCATTTAGGAATCGGATGTCAGAGGGGAAGAAGCTGTTCCTGAATCGCTGAGTGTGTGCCTTCAGGCTTCTGTATCTCCTACCTGATGGTAACAGTGAGAAAAGGGCATGCCCTGGGTGCTGGAGATCCTTAATAATGGACGCTGCCTTTCTGAGACACCGCTCCCTAAAGATGTCCTGCGTATATTGTAAGCTAGTACCGAGGATTGAACTGACTAGATTTACAACCTTCTACAGCTTCTTTCGGTCCTGTACAGTAGCCCCTCCATACCAGACAGCGATGCAGCCACAGTTACAACCATAGAAGTTTTGAGTGTATTTGTTGACATGCCAATTCTCTTCAAACTCCTCATAAAGTACAGCCGCTGTCTCTCCTTCTTTATGACGACATCAATAAGTTGGGACCAGGTTAGATCCTAAGAGATCTTGACACCCAGGAACTTGAAGCTGCTCACTCTCTCCACTTCTGATCCCTCTATGAGGATTGGTATGTGTTCCTTCATCTTACCCTTCCTGAAGTCCACAATCAGCTCTTTCGTCTTACTGACGTTGAGTGCCAGGTTGTTGCTGCGGCACCACTCCACCAGTTGGCATATCTCACTCCTGTACGCCCTCTCGTCACCACCTCAGATTGTACCAACAACGGTCGTATAGTCAGCAAATTTGTAGATGGTATTTGAGCTATACCTTGCCACACAGTCAAGGGTATAGAAAGAGTAGAGCAGTGGGCTAAGCACACACCCCTGAGGTGCACCAGTGTTGCTTGTCAGAAAAGAGAATATGTTATCACCCATACGCACAGATTGTGGTCTTCCAGTTAGGAAGTCAAGGATCCAATTGCAGGTGGAAGTAAAGATCCCCAGATTCTGCATCTTCCCAATCAGGATTGTGGGAATGATGGTATTAAATGCTGAGCTATTCCCATTCTGATATGTCTATCCACGGCCTCCTCTACTGTAAAGATGAAGCCACACTCAGGTTGGAAGAACAACACCTTATATTCTGTCTGGGTAGCCTCCAACCTGATGGCATGAACATTGATTTTTCAAACTTCCGCTAATGCACCACCTCCCCCTCGTATCCTATCTGTTATTTATTTATTTATTTATACACACACATTCTTTTTCTCTCTCTCCTTTTTCTCCCTCTGTCCCTCTAACTATACCCCTTGCCCATCCTCTGGTTCACCCTCCCCCTTGTCTTTCTCCCCAGACCTCCCGTCCCATGATCCTCTCATATCCCTTTTGCCAATCACCTGTCCAGCTCTTGGCTCCATCCCTCCCCCTCCTGTCTTCTCCTATCATTTCAGATCTCCCCCTCCCCCTCCCACTTTCAAATCTCTTACCACTCTTCCTTCAGTTAGTCCTGACGAACGGTCTCGGCCCGAAACGTCGACTGTACCTCTTCCTAGATTGCTGCCGGGCCTGCTGCGTTCACCAGCAACTTTTATGCGAGTTACACTGACGGATTTTCTGTTCAAGGGCACTGGCGTACCCATACCAGGCCGTGATGCAGCCGGACAACACACTGTCCTCCATGTGTTGCTTCTGCAAGAAGATTGAGCATGTCCTGGGATGACCCATTGTACAAGGCCAGGAAAATGTGTCAGGTGAGGGCTCTTGACCACTCAATCCATCTCATTATGGCATTAAACCCGACTGCCTGCCTGCACCGCACTCTCTCTCTAGTTTATTCTGCACTCTGTTATTGTTTCACGTTGAATTCCCTCAAAGCACTATGTAAATATCTGATCTGTATGAAAAAATATTTATGCATTTCAATGTATCTTGGTACGTATGACACTGGTAAACCAAAACAAGTCAAGTCAAGTCAAGTCAAGTCAGTTTTTATTGTCATTTCAACCATAACTGCTGGTACAGAACATAGTGAAAGTCAGACAACGTTTTTCAGGACCATGGTGCTACATGAAACGATACAAAAACTACACTGAACTACGTAAGAAAAAACACAAAAACCAGACTGGACTAGAGACCTATCAAGGACTGCATAAAACAGTGCAGGCACTACAATAAATAATAAACAAGACATTAGGCACAGTAGAGGGCAGTAGGTTGGTGTCAGTCCAGGCTCTGGGTATTGAGGAGTCTGATGGCTTGGGGGAAGAAACTGTTACATAGTCTGGTCGTGAGAGGCCCGAATGCTTCGGTGCCTTTTGCCAGATGGCAGACTGGAACCTGGGCACAGATAGACACCTGGGACTGACCAGGACCTGGGAACTGAACGGGTCCTGGGAACTGACCAGGACCTGGGAACTGAACGGGACCTGGGAACTGATTGGAATCTGGGAACTGACCGGGACCTGGGAACTGACCGGGACCTGGGAACTGACTGGGATCTGTGAACTGACTGGGACGTGGGCACTGATCGGGACGTGGGAACAACTGGGACCTGGCAACTGACTGGGATCTGGGAACTGACGCACTGACTTCGACCAGGGAACTGACAAGGACCTTGGAATTGACAGGTAGCTGGGAACTGACTCGGAACTGGGAACTGACTGGTATCTGGGAACTATCCGGGACCTGGAAACTGAGCGTGCCTGTCAATTCTCCTGATCCCAGTCAATTCCCAGCCATAATGGGTCCGATTCCGTGAAGCCTATGATGTCCACGAAATTGACATTAACCAACAATTGGGGGTGAGATCTATGTCCTCACCAGGCCCAACAAACTGGTGAATCCTGACCTACTAACCGAAGGATTCTCAAACACTACGTGACTCCACTGGTCGCCCCAGACTTGGGCCGATTGAGAACGACATCATTCCCACAAATTTCAACGGTCAGTGTCACAGTCGAGTGTGCAGTCAGAAGCTCAGGAACAGGTCGGCACAGTTCCGGTGAGAAACCTTTCGGCAGTGTCCCAGGCACAGAGCATCAGGTCAGCTGCGTTCACAGGTAAAATGAAATTGAATCTACAATTTTAACAAGAAAGATCACAAGAGAACTAGAAAATATCAGGTTTATTATCACCAGCATGTGATGCGAAATTTGTTAACTTTAGCAGCAGCAGTTCAATGCAGTACATAATCTAGCAGAGAGAGAAACAAATAATAGTAAATAAAACAAAACAAAATGAATAAACAAAGTAAATCACTTCTGTATATTGAATAAGTATTTAAAGATGTGCAAAAATAGAAATATTGTATTTTTAAAAAGTGAGGTAGTGTCCAAATCTTTATTATACATTTAGGAATCGGATGGCAGAGGGGAAGAAGCTGTTCCTGAATCGCTGAGTGTGTGCCTTCAGGCTTCTGTACCTCCTGATGGTTACAGTGAGAAAAGGACATGCCCTGGGTGCTGGAGGACCTGTATAATGGACGCTGCCTTTCTGAGACACTGCTCCCTGAAGATGTCCTGGGGACTTTGTAGGCTAGTACCCAAGATGGAGCTGACTAGATTTACAACCCTCTGCAGCTTCTTTCGGTCCTGTGCAGTAGACCCTTCATACCAGACAGTGATGCAGCCTTTCAGAATGCCTCCACGGTACAACTATAGAAGTTTTTGAGTGTATTTGTTGACATGCAAAATGATGGGAAACATCCTCTCCACATACGCTCTATCTGTGCCCTCTGATCCTAGACTCCCCCACTATAGGAAACATCCTCGCCACAACTACTGCATCTACACTGACTGGGTCCTGCACTCCGTTACTATAGGAAACATCGCCTCCACCTCCATTCTAGCTGTGCCCTATGGCCGTAGACGCCCCCAGTTTAGGAAACATCCTCTCTAAATCGAATCTTTCTGAGCCCTCTGCTCCTAGACTTCACTAAAATTAGGAAGCATGCTCACAACATCCACTCTATCTATACATTCTGGTCCAAGATCCCGCACTACATGAAACACCATCTCCACGTCCACTCTATTTTTTTTTCCTGGTCCCAGACATCCTCACTAGAGATATCGTCCTCAGCACATGCACTCTATCTGTGTCCTCTGGTCCTAGACTCCCCACTGTAGGAAACATCCTCTCCACATCCACTCTATCTGTGTCCTCTGCTCCTAGACTCCCCCACTATAGGAAACACCCTCATCACATCCACTCCATCTGCGCCCTCTGGTCCTAGACTCCCCGACTATCTGAAACATCCTCTCCATATCCACTCTGTCTGTACCCTCTGGTCCTAGACTCCCCGACTATAGGAAACATCCTCTCCACATATACTCAGTGTCCTCTGGTCCTAGACTCCCCCAATACAAATGCAAATAAATGTGATGTGCTAGATTTTCGTAGAACTGATCAAAATAGGACTACATGGTAAATGGTAGGGCATTAAAGAATGCTTTAGAACAGAGGGATCTAGGAATAATGATGCATAGTTCCCTGAATGTGGAATCTCATCTGGACAGGGTGGTGAAGAAAGCTTTTGGTCAGCTGGCCTTTATTAATCAGAGCATTGAGTATAGGAGTTGGGATATAATGTTGAAATTGTATAAGGCATTTGTAAGGCCAAATTTGCAGTATTGTGTACAGTCCTGGTCACCGAATTATCGGAAAGATGTCAACAAATTTGAGAGAGTACAGAGAAGATTTACTGGAATGTTACCTGGGTTTCATCTCCTGAGTTACAGAGAAAGGTTTAACAAGTTGGGTCTTTATTCTTTGGAGCGTAGAAGGTTGAGGGGGAACTTGATAGCGGTGTTTAAAATTATGAGGGGGATTGATAGAGTTGACGTGGATAGGCTTTTTCCATTGAGAGTGGGGAAGATTCAAACAAGAGGGAATGAGTTGAGAGTTAAAGGGCAAAAGTTTAGGGGTAACACGAGGGGGAACTTCTTTACTCAGAGAGTGGTAGCTGTGTGGAACGAGCTTCCAGCAGAAGTGGTTGAGGCAGGTTCGATGTTGTCGTTTAAAGTTAAGTTGGATAGATATATGAACAGGAAAGGAATGGAGGGTTATGGGCTGAGTGCAGGTCGGTGGGACTAGGTGAGAGTAAGAGTTCGGCACGGACTAGAAGGGACGAGATGGCCGGTTTCCGTGCTGTAATTGTTATATGGTTATATGGTTAAAGGAAACATCCTCTCCACATCCACTCTGTCTGTGTCCTCTGGTCCTAGAGTTCCCCCACTATATGATATATCCTATCCGCATTCAGGGTGTCTTGGCCTTTCAGTGTTTAATAGGGTTCAATTTGTTCCCCACTGATCTCTCTCATCTCCCGAGTGCGGCGGTGGTCAGTCAGCATGGCGGATGTTACTGTAGTGGGGGAAAGTGACGAGTGAAAGGTGACGCGGGCAAGTGGTCCGAGGAGAAGTGGCTGGGGGTGCCTTGGCTTGCTCGCACTGGAGGTCAGAAGCGGGAGAGGGGAGTGTCGGGTGTGTGAGGTTGGAGACGATTGTTCCCTGGAGGCAGCGCCGGACAAACACAACCAGTCAGGGTGATGCTTCAAGTTATTTTATTGAGTCTTTGCAAAAGCCACAAAAATGCAGAGCTTGTTCAACCACAGAAACGTCAGGGTGGGACACAATAGGGAAATGAACCAAACCCTTCCCAAGGAAAAGTGTTCCACTGGAAAAGCTATGGGTCGGAATCCATTCATTCCAATTGGAAACATTCCAACTGACAACCACGTGATCTAAGGAAATTGATGTCTTGAACCCATCCCTTCCAATGAGCCAGAATTCGAATGGGACCCGCCTCTCCCTAACAAATCCACTGCATTGAAACCAAATTTTCCCGATGGACGGCGTCACGGCCCTGTGGGTTCTATACCAGGGCTCACGTTAGCCGGGTGGAGTCTGCTGACAAGTCCAGGCGGGTCGGACTCGCGGTGGGGGCGGCCGCGGGGGCTTTCAGAGAGCCGAAGATGCTGCTGTGTGTAGCCGAGTGACTGGAATGGGACAGGGTAGAAAGGGGCAGTGACGTGGGTAGTGACGTGATGCTGTGGTAGGGGTGTGTGTTGGAATGGGTCGTATTTGTGCAGAAACGCCACGCCAAGCTGCAAAGGTGGAGGATCTTCCTCCCGACGCCTCGCCGCCTCAGATCGCCTAGGGCGACAGCGTTGCGCCCCGGACCGCACGATTTACATAACTGCAGTCATTGGGAAGCGATTCACTCCACAGCACTTCTCCCCAAGGTAGAGGCGGAAATATCCCTGTCACGGAAAGTGGAATGGAAGAGGTTAGTGAGTTTCTGTGCCGCGAAGCGTGAATGGGATCTGATCCCGTACAGTATTTTCTGACTTCTAAGCTTGAAAAACTTACCCCCTCTCCCCATGTCTGTCCCCAGCTATTCCTCACGATCCAGTACGGCATCCCCCTTTCTAAAAAATCAGAAAACGGACAGAGTGAGATTCTCCTCCGAATCAGCGGCCGCACCCCTCACACTTCCTCGCTGAGCCCCGCGTCGCTGGCCCGTTCTCCAGGGGCCGGGCGCTGGAGTAGAGAGGGATCCGACGCACGGCGTGCGAGGGTAGGAGAGGCGCAGACCGGGCATTCAACCTTGTTCACAGGGAGAACCATCGCTGGGCACACCGAGGGCGTGGAGAACCAGGAATGTGAGAGTGGTCAGAGGGATTTACTCTGGGCGGTGGACGGGGAAGGCTAGGAAATGATTCAATGATTAACTGAGAAGAAGGAACACCGTGCCGTGCGTTAATCAGAGATGAAAGTATAATAGCAATACAGTAGCTTAACTTTCAAATATGGAACAATGGTCGCTCTTTTACCCCGGCTCTGCTCCGCGCAGATACGCCCTTGGCACTGTGTGTTCTCTGCGTGTTAGCACTAAGCGAAGGCTCTGTTTGCAGCCCCAGGCGGAAGGGCGGGAGGATGAAGGGGATCTGGAGGAATTTTCCGCATGGAGGAAAATGCTGTAGCAGCATTGGACAAGTGGTTGTATCACGGAGATAGAGCCGGCCAGAGATGAGTGAGGAGGAATTGATTTATCCGGAGGGTGGTGAACGGCCAAGCCATTGGGTTTAAAGCAGAGTTCAACAGATTCCTATTTAGTCCGGGTGTCAGGGAGAAGTGGGAGAATGGGTTTGGCAGTCATGATAAATGAACCACGATTGAATGGCGGAGTAGATTCGACGGGCCGAATGGCCTAATCCTGCTCCAACGTCTTACGGTCTTGTAAGGTCGAGGTGCTGGTCGCTGTTTGCGAATACTCCCAGTGCGTGGGGCGGGGGCGCGCGGCGTGAGATGCGCAGGGAGGTAGGATACAGAGATGGATAATTAGTAAATGTCTCTGTGTCTCCGACTTGATGAATGGCACAGCGCCCCGTCCACGGCACAGCGCCCCGCTGATCAGAGACGGGAGGTGGTACTCACGGTAGCCGAATCCCACAATGCACACGACGTGGTTCAATTTCCTCAAAGGGCACCTGAATGAGCTAGGACGCAGTATTCCCCTCCTGTAGGTCTGTGGGAAAGCGAGAAAAGATAAGCGTCAGCTTCCTTTACAGCCTTACCCTTCGCCCACGGTCCCAGGTCCTGTAGGTTAGGACGGGAGCTCGCTCAGCGTCGGGGATGAGCCCCAGGAATGGGATCGTGGGGTTCATTCGGAGCCAAAATGGGCCAAGCCGTGAGACACGTGGACAGGCATACAGACAAGGAGAGGACCCGGAGTGACGAGATTGGGTGGGAAGGACTTACTGGGTTGTAGGGCTGTTTCCACGCTGAAGGGTTAGAGTGAGAGAACGTGGACAGAGAGAGGGGAGACCTCCAGTGAGTGAGTGAGCGAGAGAGAGAGAGATAGAGAGAACAGAGAGGGACGGGAGAGGACCTCTAGTGAGTATGTGAGAGAGAGAGAGAGAGACAGAGAGAACAAAGAGACATGGGAGAGGACGTCTAGCGAGTGAGTGTGAGTGAGAGAACAGAGTGAGAGTGGGAGAGGACCTCTAGTGAGTGAGAGAGATAGAGAGAGTACAGAGAGAGATGGGAAAGGACCCTCCAGTTAATGTGAGTGTGAGTGTGAGTGAGAGAGATAGAGAAGAGAACAGAGAGAGATGATAAATGACAAGGTTCCACACGGAAGGTTGGTTAGGAAGGTTCAATCGTTAGGCATTAATATCGAAGTAGTCAAATGGGTTCAGCAGTGGCTGGATGGGAGACGCCAGAGAGTAGTGGTGGATGACTGTGTGTCAGATTGGTGCCTCGGGGATCTGTACTGGCTCCAATGTTGTTTGTCATATTAATGATCTGGATGAGGGGGTGGTAAATTGGATTAGTAAGTATGGAGATGATACTAAGATAGGTGGCGTTGTGGCTAATGAAAGAGGTTTTCAAAGCTTGCAGAGAGATTTAGGCCAGTTAGAAGAGTGGGCTGAAAGATGGCGGATGGAGTCTAATGCTGAAAAATGTGAGGTGCTACATTTTGGTAGAACTAATCAAAATAGGACTACATGGTAAATGGTAAATGGTCGGGCATTGACGAATGCTGTAGAACGTAGGGATCTAGGAATAATGGTGCATAGTTCCCTGAGGGTGGAATTTCATGTGGACAGGGTAGTGAAGAAAGCTTTTGGTATGCTGGCCTTTATTAATCAGAGCAGTGAGTATAGGAGTTGGGATGTAATGTTGAAATTGTACAAGGCATTGGTGAGGCCAAATTTGGAGTATTGTGTACAGTTCTGGTCACCGAATTATAGAAAGATATCAATAAAATTGAGAGGAGTACAGAGGAGATTTACTAGAATGTTACCTGGGTTTCATCTCCTAAGTGACAGAGAAAGGTTGAAAAAGTTAGGTCTTTATCCTTTGGAACATAGAAGGTTGAGGCCCGACTTGATAGAGGTGTTTAAAATTATGAGGGGGATTGATAGAGTTGACGTGGATAGGCTTTTTTCCATTGAGAGTGGGGGAGATTCAAACAAGAGGACATGAGTTGAGAGTTAAAGGGCAAAAGTTTAGGGGTAACATGAGGGGGAACTTCTTTACTCGGAGAGTGGTAGCTGTGTGGAACGAGCTTCCAGCAGAAGTGGTTGACGCAGGTTCGATGTTGTCATTTAAAGTTAAATTGGACAGATATATGGACAGGAAAGGAATGGAGGGTTATGGGCTGAGTGCAGATCGGTGGGACTAGGTGAGAGTAAGAGTTCGGCACGGTCTAGAAGGGCCGAGATGGCCTGTTTCCGTGCTGTGATTGTTATATGGTTATATAGATGGAAGAGGACCTCTAGTTAGTGTGAGTGTGAGTGTGAGTGGCCCGCTAGTGAGTGTGTGAGAGACAGAAGAGAACAGAAAGAGATGCAAAGACCTCTAGTGAGCGAGAGAGAGAGAGAGAGAAGAGAGAGAACACAGAGAGAGATGGGAGAGGACCTCCAGTGAGTGAGAGAGTGGGAGAGAGAACAGAGAGAGATGGGAGAGAACGTCTGGACTATCTACGTCTGAGTTCCTGAGGCTGACCCGGGACTTGCACGACTGACATAGTGAAAACCGAGTGGAAGCTGCTAACATAAATAAGGAAGCATTGAACACCGCCATTTACACTCCCAGAGATGGAGGTCGTCCATTGCTGCCGAAAGCGTCCGCAGCGTGACGGGCTGTAAGTATTATTTGTAATATTCAGTGCTGTCTGCTGGAAAAAAAACTCTAAAATTCCCATTAAGTTGTCGAGCTTATTGTCATCCACGTGTGCAGGGATGGTGGGCGATGTTTCACGGTGAACGTTGCTGTCTTGGGGCAGAACGTCCAGTAGACACTACGAGTGGGTTTCTCTGACACCGTCATCCCGTTTGAAACCACGCTTCCCCGAGGACACCAGCCGAGGCCCCCGCTCGACGGCGATGCTGCACTGAATCGTAGCCGGGTGTTGAAAACCGTGGAGACAGCCAGCAGCGGTCTCGTCACATCTGTGCGGCGGGGGGTGGGAGCGAGAGAAATGGTCGCAGAAGGGGCAGAGAGTTGCGTCAGGGTTTATAGGAGGAGGGGGCGTAGATTCCGACAGGCGGGTGGGGATCTCGACTCTTTTCGTGCGATCGGGAGAAGCGAACAGCTTACTTTCAGCAGGACGGCGTTCATTGAGACGACAATGGGTCCTCTTCGGTACACCCACTTCTGCATTTCTGAAGGAGAAAAAGTGAAACGTCACAAAGAGGAGAGCTGTGGCCCTTCAGGCCGTCTCCCACCATTCTATCCCCCCTCAGCTTGAACGCCGCGCAGGCCGTACGTTATCGGGTATTTACACTGCAGGGTATTTGGCCCATCGAGTTGCGCCACGACTGCCCGCAATCCCAAACCCCAACTCGCAGCTAGTTCCTATCTAGCCTGTTCACATGACCCCCCACCCCCCCACCCCCGTCATTCCCACCCTGACCCGCACACTGGGCAGGTTAAAAAGAAGGGAAACGTGACCCCGCAGCTTTTCTCGCAACAAATTCTCCCCTCAATTCGGCTGCCGGCAGACAGAACATTATCTCGTGATTTTCCCCGACGACATTCAGCCCATCAAGTTAGTGCTGCTCCCCCTGCAATCGTAACACCTACCCCATTTAACCAACAACCTTACCCCTCCGCCCTCCTCACCTTTCACTCACAGACCAGGGCTACGAGATTAGACCATAAGACCAAAAGATATAGGAGCAGAATGAGGCCATTCGGGCCATTGAGTCCACTCCGCCATTTCATCACGGCCGATCCATTTTCCCTCTCAGCCTCAATTTCCTGCCTTCTCCCCGTATCCCTTCGTGCCCTGACTGAACAAGATTCTGACAACCTCTGCCATAAATATACGTAAAGACTTGCCCTCCACAGCCGCCTGTGCTAACAAATTCCACAGACAGACCGTTCTCTGACTAAAAAGATTCCTTCTCATCTCCGTTCTACAAAGAGATGACTCTCTATTCTGAGACTCTGTCTTCTGGTCTGAGACTCTCCCACCATAGGAAACATCCTCTCTACATTCACTCTATCGAGGCCTATCACCGCTCGATAGGTTTCTACGAGGTCGCCCCTCATTCTTCTGAATTCCAGTGAGTGCAGTCCCAGAGGCACCGAACGCTCCTCATACAACAGGTACTTCACTCCCGGAATCATTTTCCTGAACCTCCTTTGAACCCTCTCCAGTGTCAGCACATCCTTTCTTTTAAGATAACGGACCCAAATCAGCTCACAACACTCCAAGCGAGGCTTCGCCAGTGCTTTAGAAAACCTCAATATTACCTCCTTGTGTTTTCACATATTCTAGTCCTCCTGAAACGACAGCTCTCTCTCTCTCTCTCTCACACACACACACACACACACACACACACACACACACACGCATACACACATACACGGATATACACACACACACACACACACGCACACACACACACAGACAGACACAGACACACACACACACACACACACACACACACACACACACACACACACACACACACAGCACCAGAGGTCGGAATCGAACGCGGTTCACTGGAGCAGTTGGGCAGCCGAACTACCCGCTGAACCACAGCCAACGGGCCAGCCTCTGGCCCTCGTAAAAGGGCTTCCACAGCGAACCTACGGACCTGCCCCTTCAAACCGACTACGGGTCACGCCCTCTCCGCCTGTCTCTGCAAGTGTGCACGGCGACAAAAGTGACCGGTTCACAAAGTTCTCCCCACCCCCACGCTCCAGTGCGCCCTCCAAACCATTCTGGTCTATCTGGCGAGTCGGGTTGGGGTAGGGGAAGAGAACACCGAG
Source organism: Mobula birostris (assembly GCF_030028105.1). Classification (NCBI taxonomy): domain Eukaryota; kingdom Metazoa; phylum Chordata; class Chondrichthyes; order Myliobatiformes; family Myliobatidae; genus Mobula; species Mobula birostris. Next base: position 103,623 of record NW_027275732.1, read on the forward strand.
AGGCACCGCGCTCTTGCCCCCCCCCACCCCTTCCCCACCCTCTACACCCCGGATACTCACCTCGCTCATAAGGGGTGATGCATCGGAAGGACTTTATCTTGGCGACACGTCTCTGGCGTACCTGTCTGCACGTACACTGCCTGGCCTTGTAGGGGTATCGCCTTCGAGACATCAACCCCCCTGTTAACAGAAAGCAGGATTATCTCCCTCCTCTTCAATTCCACCTCGCCTCCCCACAGACCGTCCTTGCACAACCCTGAGGAGGAGAGGATCCCAGAGACTCACCCGGCCCCCACGCTTAGAACACAGGGCGGATCACGGCATTGGGCCAACTCTTTACCCTCCTCTAAGATCAATCTAATCCTCCCCTTACACACAGCCCTCCATTTTTCTCACATCTTAAATGCCCCGAATGAATCAGCCTCTACCACCACCCCTGTCAGGGATCTGAAAACACTCAGCAAAAGAAGGTCCTACCCGCCTGAGTTTTATCTCCACCTCTAATTCTCCTCTTTCCGGTAATCTGCTTCCCCTTCGCCCTTCGTTTCCCCTTCCGACTAACGCGGTTCTCTGGAGCCGTTGGGCAGCCGCAGTACCCTCTGAGCCACAGCCAACGGGCCAGCCTCTGGCCCTACGTTAACCCCGGTAACACCGCACCCAACCCCTCCCCCCCACGGGCACTCTTCCGTCACCTCCTCCCATCAACTCCCCGCATCTGACGCTGTACCCTTCCCCTCCACCTCACTCCCCCTATCACTATCACCAGCTCTCGCCTGGGCTCACCTATCCGCCTCACTCTTCCCCTCACCTGTCTATACTGGCTATCGCTCTTCTGCCCATCACAATCGAAAGGCGGAATAGCCCCCCTCCCCCCAGCCCCCAGCCCTGTTTTTCAAGCCGCTCCGCATCAGAAAGCGATCATCCAACTGCCCTGGCCAGTCCAGATCGCCTCGGGGTCCACCCCCACCACAGACGATCTGTGATCTCAGATTGATTGAGTCTTGCCCCAAAGCCCTTCCCCTAAATGTCCGTCCTCCATCGCAGGGGCAGCCCGTTCCCCACCGGCCTCTCAAACACCGGTAACACTCCACCAGTCAGGCGGCATCCGCGGAGAGAGAGGCTGAGATAAAGTGTCACACTGGACCTGGTATCAGTGCCACGAGGGGGTGCAGGGAAGGGATATAGATGGGATAAGTGAATGGGCATGCGTACAGTTCTCCCCGGGTGCTCCGGTTGGTAGATTGTAACTTGCCCCGTGGTTAGTCTCGGGTTCAATTGCAGGTTGCGGGGCGGCGCAGCTCGAAGGGCTGCCGTGGAAATAAACATAAAATGAAGTGTTCCAGTTACCGAGAAAGCGCAGCGTGGGGAGGCAGATCGAGTGCACGGACCACGAAGAGGGAGGTCGGCAGATGAAGGCTCGTAACACCAGCATCGGAGCCTTCCTTAAGCCTGGTGTACATTTCAATCAGCCGCTGTGTCTGCTGCCTGATTTTTTTGGGGGGTCGGGGTGTGTGAAGAGAAACTGACCAGGATGAGAGAAGTCCTCAGTTATCCTGGCTGCTTCCTCGAGGCAGCGGGAATTGCAGATGGGGAGGCTAATATTAGGATCAGATATTTGGGAAGGAGTAAGGATAAGGTGGGGGACGATAGATAACGGCCTCCCTCTAGCCTTATTCAATGCCTTTCAATGCTACAGAGAGAGGAGAGGAGAGGTTTGCGATTCCGTGTTACCATTCGGGCTTTCCGTGCAGTGTGCCAGTCTTCACAGGTCAGAAAGACAGAGAACATGCTTACCTAGACGTACTATACTGTAGAACGCGCTGAAGGGAAAACCACCTTTACAAGCCCTGTCGTACGAGTCACAGTCCAGGATCTCTGCGGACATAAACCAGAGGAGACTTCAGTCACGGCGACAGGGATGAGGTGTGTGTGTGTGTGTGTGTGTGTGTGTGTGTGTGTGAGTGTGTGAGTGTGTGTGTGTGTGTGAGTGTGTGTGTGTCTGTGTGTGTGTGTGTGTCTGTCTCTGTGTGCGTGTGTGTGTGTATGTGTGTGTGTGAGTGTGAGTGTGTGCGTGTCTGTCTCTGTGTGCGTGTGTGTGTGTGTGCGCGTGTGTGTGTGTGTGTGAGTGTGAGTGTGCGTGTGTGTGTGTCTGTCTGTGTGTGTGTCTGTCTCTGTGTGCGTGTGTGTGTATGTGTGTGTGTGTGAGTGTGAGTGTGTGTGTGTGTGTCTGTGTGTGTGTGTGTGTCTGTCTCTGTGTGCGTGTGTGTGTATGTGTGTGTGTGAGTGTGAGTGTGTGTCTGTGTGTGTGTCTGTGTGTGTGTCTGTGTCTGTCTCTGTGCGTCTGTGTGTGTATGTGTGTGTGTGTGAGTGTGAGTGTGTGTGTGTCTGTCTGTGTGTGTGTGTATGTGTGTGTGTGAGTGTGTGTGTGAGTGTGAGTGTGAGTGTGTGTGTCTGTGTGTGTGTGTGTCTGTGTGTGTCTGTGTGCGGGTGGTTGGGGTTGAGCGGAATCGGGGCGGCAGGGGGGTGCGGGTTGGGGAGAGGGTGGTATACGCGGGCATTACCTTGCTCCGAGAGGACAGTCAGTGATTTCGTCTTCAAGTACCACAGCGACTCGACATTGGCAACGCACGCAAAAGCCCAGGACGCAGAGCACCTCCTCTGCAGGGAGAGATGAGAGCATGCATATGTTTTGTCTGTTCCTGTCTCTGCAATCTGGCCCCCCTCAGCAGCCTCCACCCACTCCCCAACTTCCACTCGACCTTCCCGCAGTTACCTGTTCTATTCCGGATTTTGTCTGTACACACTTTAACGGTTACACTCTATTCTGCGCGGTTATTGTCTTACCTTGTTCCACTTCAACGCACCGTGTAGTAAGAGCATATGACATAGGATTGGAAATACGCCATTCGGCTCACTGACCTGTTCCGCCGTTCCTCAACGGCTGATTTATTGTCCCTCTCAACCACATTTTCCTGCCTTCTCACGCAACCTTTGACACTCTGACTGACCTGCCGACGCCTGATTTAAATCTGCCCGATGACTTGTCCCCGACAGCTGTCTGTGGCAACAAATTCCACAGATTCACCAGCTCTGACAAAAGAAATGCATTGAACCATAGAACCATAGAACACTACAGCACAGAAAACAGGCCATTCGGCCCCTCTATGCTGTGCCGAAACTTTAATGTATTCCGCTACTCCCATTGACCTGCATGCAGTCCATAACCCTCCAGACCGCTCCCATCCATGTACCTATCCAATTTATTCTTAAAACTTAACAGCGACCCTGCTTTTACCACGTCTGAAAGCAGTTCGTTCCACACTCCCACCACTCTCTGAGTGAAGAAGTTCCCCCTAATGTTCCCCATCAACTTTTCCACTTTCACCCTAAAGCATTGTCCTCTCGTATTTATCTCTCCTAATCTAAGTGGAAAGAGCCTATTCACATTCACTCTGTCTACACCCCTCATAATTTTGCAAACCTCCTCATCTCCGTTCTTAACGGACACCCCTCTAAGCAGAGGCTGCTCCCTCCGGTCCTGGACTCTCCCACTATAGGAAACATCCTCTCCATATCCACTCTATCTGTGTCCTCTGGTCCTGGACTCTCCCACTATAGGAAACATCCTCTCCATATCCACTCTATCTGTGTCCTCTGGTCCTAGACTCCCCCACTATAGGAAACATCCTCTCCACATCCACTCTATCTGTGTCCTCTGGTCCTAGACTCCCCCACTACAGGAAACATCCTCTCCACATCCACTCTATCTGTGTCCTCTGGTCCTAGACTCTCCCACTATAGGAAACATCTTCTCCACATCCACTCTATCTGTGTCCTCTGGTCCTAGACTCTCCCACTATAGGAAACATCGTCTTTACATGCACTCTATCTGTGTCCTCTGGTCCTAGACTCTCCTACTAAAGGAAACTGTCGAAGTTCTGAAACAGAAGTTGGGACGCACCTGATTTCTGACCACAGTTACAGCTCCTCTGCTACGCCAGTCCCATTGGCGTATTGTCCGACATTCTGTCAGGGGTTCGGCCATGGGTATCTTCGTCATCTCCTCCATCCAGGATGAGTCGTTCATCATTACCGGGTTGAGGTAGAACTGATTGAATTCTTCGTCTGAGGAGCGGGGAAGGAAGGGATGCATTTTAGAATTATCGACGTTTCTGCCCAGGCGCAGGCAGTTCCTCTGGAGGCGTGGGGTCGTGGGCTGGAGGTTTATGGCTGGCAGGCCTGGGAATGCTGGGCTTCAGATGTACTGCACTGGAGCCCGTGCTTCGGCCCTCTTTGTGCCAACTCTGATGCCAAATTCAATTCTCTTCATCTGCCTGCACGGGAGCCACATCCCTCTATTCCCTGCATGTCTGCGTGTCTGCCTAAATGCCGTTTACATACCACGCTTGTAGCGGCTTTCCGCACCGCCCTGCAAGCCCATTCCGGACTCCCACCACTGTGTAAAATATCTGCCCTCACATCTCCCCTAAACTTTTCCCTTCACCCCTTCTCAAAGATTGTCTCGTCTGGGTAGCCTCGTTTCAAAGATGTTCCCTCTTCTATTTGACCCGTGCACTCTTGGAACAGGACCATCAGTCTCATTCCGGACTATGCTTAACAACTTTATGAACTTTTGCTGGAGAAAACAACCCAAGTTTGGCCAACTTCTCCTGACATGTAATACTGATTTATCGAGACAGCACCTTCTCTGATGAACACAGCAGATTCTAGAATCGCAGCTTGTCAGACAGCGTCTGTGGTGATGGAAGCAGGGAGAGTGCTGCAAAACAAAGTTCCTTTCTTCCACAGTGGCGCAGAGGGTTGAGCCACTGCGTCAGTGATCCAGAGATCCGGGTTCGATCCCCGTCTCCAGTCATGTGTGTGTGTGTGTGTGTGTGTGTGTGTGTGTGTGTGTGTGTGTGTGTGTGTGTGTGAGAGAGAGAGAGAGCGAGAGAGATACGTGTGTGTGTGAGAGAGAGAGAGAGATACGTGTGTGTGAGTGAGAGAGAGAGACAGAGAGAGATACGTGTGTGTGTGTGTGTGTGTGAGAGAGAGAACGATAAGTGTGTGTGAGTGAGAGAGAGAGAGATACGTGTGTGTGGGAGAGAGAGAGAGGGAGAGAGAGAGATACGTGTGTGTGTGAGAGAGAGAGAGAGGGAGAGAGAGATACGTTTGTGTGTGAGAGAGAGGGAGAGAGAGACAGAGAGAGCGATACGTGTGTTTCTGTGTGTGACAGAGAGGGAGAGAGAGAGAGAGATACGTGTGTGTGTGAGAGAGAGAGAGAGATACGTGTGTGTGTGTGAGAGAGACAGAGAGAGATACGTGTGTGTGAGAGAGAGAGGGAGAGAGAGACAGAGAGAGCAATACGTGTGTGTGTGTCTGAGAGAGAGAGGGAGAGAGAGAGAGAGATACGTGTGTGTGTGTCAGAGAGAGAGAGAGGGAGAGAGAGATACGTTTGTGTGTGAGAGAGAGGCAGAGAGAGACAGAGAGAGCGATACGTGTGTGTGTGTGAGAGAGAGAACGTGTGTGTGTGAGAGAGAGTTATGAGTGTGTGAGTGTGAGAGAGATACGTGTGTGTGAGAGAGGGAGAGATACGTGTGTGTGTGAGAGAGAGAGAGAGATACGTGTGTGAGTGAGAGAGATACGTGTGTGTGTGAGAGAGAGAGAGAGATACGTGTGTGTGTGAGAGAGAGAGATACGTGTGAGTGTGTGAGAGAGAGAGAGATACATGTGTGTGTGAGAGGGAGAGAGCGATACGAGTGTGTGTGTGTGTGAGAGAGAGAGAGAGAGAGAGAGATACATGTGTATGTGAGAGGGAGAGAGCGATACGTGTGTGTGTGCGTGTGAGAGAGAGAGAGAGCGGTACGTGTGTGTGAGAGAGAGAGAGTTATGTGTGTGAGTGTGAGAGAGATACGTGTGTGTGTGAGTAGAGTTATGTGTGTGTGAGAGAGAGAGGGGTACGTATGTGTGAATCACTGTAATTAACCAACCGGCTCAATGGGCTTTTGGGCAGGTCCAAATTCACACCGGCCATTTGGCATGGAGAGCAGGTGCTGTGCTGTGCGAATGTGGACCGGACTCTCCCACAGCCGCACGGGTGGGGAGGGGTGTTGTGTCACAACAGGCTGCCGGTACCTGTCATGTCACTGAATTCGGTGATTCCATGCTCGGCCGTTCCTGTGTCGTCCTTCTCAAACATCTGAGCCTTCTTCATGTTCTCCACAAAGATCTGGAAACGGCGATTCTCTTCTGCCGAGAGAGAGGGAGTGTGTAAGGAGAGGGAGAGAGGGGAGAGGAGGATGAGAGTGAGAGGCAGAGATAAAGAGGTGAGAGAAATGTAAAGTGTGTGTGTGGGGACAGAGAGAAAGTGAGAAGGGACAGAATGAGGAGGAGAGAGTGGGGCGAGGAGGAGAGGGTGAATGTGTAAGAGAGAGCAGGACAGAGAAAAAGGGAGTGGGGGAGGGTGTAGAAGGGGTTGTTGGTGCCCAGTAGAACCCTCTGTTCCTCCACCCCTCTCTCCCTCCCTCCCCACTCCCTTTGCCCGACCCCCTTCTCCCCATCCCTTCCCGGGACAGAACGAGTCCGGTTCCCCTTACCTTCCTCTCCGTCATAACTCCTGTTGTAAGCCACTTTGAACTCCTCGAAATCGGACCGCATTTGGAACTGGGGACGGAAGAAGTTGCCGTTAGTCGGGAATCTCCTTCCCTCAATCCGTGTCGCTGGGAACCTCTGAGAAGGCCATCCCAGCCCTGAGCAGTGCGGGCCGCCCCCGCCCGCCCTCTCCCCGGTACGGACACACCCTTGGTGTGGAGGGCGTGGAGGGCGACGGGGTTAGTGAAGGTGCGGTAGAGGGGAAGGGGACAGTGTGGAAGTGGCCGTGGTGGTTGAGGCAGTGGAGGGGGATGAAACTGTCGAGAATACGGGAGTGAAGAGGAATGGAGGGGGGGCGGTTTAGAGGGGAGGGGAGTGAGGAGTGGTGGAGGGGGTTGTAGGGGGATAGATGGGGATGGAGAGGGAGGGGGATGGGGACGGAGTGGGGAGCGAAAGGAAAATACAGGGCAGTGAGGGGACAGGCGGTCGGGGAGTGAGGTCGAGGGCGAGGGAGGACACTGAGGGGAAGGGAAATGAGGTGGAGCAGTGGCGAGGGAGGGAGGCCGGATGGGGTGAGGACAGGAAGTGTTGGGGGAGGGAACGGAGGGAGTGAGTGTGGAGTTGAAGTGAGTGCGTGTGGACGGTGGGGGATGAGTGGATGTGTTGGGTGAAGGGAGGGAAGACGGACGCAGAGTTTGAAACGGGATGAAAAGGAACCGAGAGGAATGGGCGATGCTGTTGGATGGGGTGGGGTGTGGGGGGGGTCTCTGCAAGAGTGGGCAAAGGTTTAAGTTGAGTGGTGAAAGGCTGAGCAGGAATCTGAGCGGTAAATTCTACACCCAGCGGGTGCTGAATGCATGGGACGAGCTGCCGGGTGAAGTAAGGGTGAGACGGATTATTCCCAGGGCAGCTCCATCCGTCCACATTCGGAAGGGACCGTGATGGGCCAGTACCGAACGCAGGGCGGGCACCGTGGTCGGCAGCGACTGGTTGAGCCGAATGGCCTGTCCCCTCCGAGACCCCGCAGCGGTGAGACTCTCCAGCACTACCGTTGTTCAGCAGCCGCCTCGGCTGCCTGGTGTCCCGGGTCGTAGGCGAGCGGGTCCCCCAGGGTCCCGACGTCCCGCTCCGAAACGGCCGAAGGGACCTCATGGTCAGCGCGCCTCGGCGCTCCCTCACTCACCATCGCCTCATCTTCTGGCAGATCCGCCGGGGAGGAGCACCGAGACGGGATGACCTGGGTCGCCACCAGGCAGGCAACGAGAAGCCGGAACATTGCGATATCCGCACCCGATACCGAACAACAGAGCAGGACCTGGAGTTGGGGGTGAGAGTGATAAAACAATTTCGAACCGATGGGCGGCTCAGAAAATTGTACAAGGGTCGCGCCCTTCCGTGGGGCGGAGTTCCCTCAGCACCCCACCACAGTGCGAACCTCCTCCTCACCGCCCCTCACAGCGCAGCCCTCCCTGACTCAGAATGGAGCACCGTCATCACTCCTCTGACCATTAGGAACCCCCTCCCTCCCTCCCGTCCCACTCCCCTCTCAACACGGATCCCTCAAACCCTTCCTACGGTGCGGAGTCCCCCCTCACCAGCACTGTTCCCCACCCCTCCGCTCACACTGTGCGGAGATCCTGCCTGATTTGCCCCTCCAGCAGTGCGGTGGTCTCACCCCCTGACTGTCCCGGAGCGCAGATCTCCCTCACACCCCACCTCGGTGAGGGATCCCTCCTCACTCGCGCCTCCCTCAGCACTGACACCAGGGGTGCCTCACTGCACTGAGCTGGGTGGGGGAGACGGTGACTGACTGAGAAGGAGATCAACATCCTCTGCCCCACCCGTCAGACTAGCCCCATTCCAGGAAGCCAGTCTCTCCAAGGACGAATACTGGCAATTCCTGACATCGTGCTCACTCACCACACTCGTTCGGACAACTCCAGCCGCTGTGGTGGACTGCAAGGATGTCTACCGTCTCTTATAGGTCCCTGTCTGGCCCCTTCCCCCCCCCCATCTGATCCTATCAACCCCCCCGCCCCCACCGTCCAACGGACACCCCGAACTGATAAGGACCTGAACGATGTTACAATCCCACTTCCCCCTTCCACCAACGGTCACCCACCGTCGCCCACTTCCCCCCACCCTCCCGAACTGCTCGGACGTTAGTAACCCTCTCCTCGGCCCTCTCTACTGAAGCAGCAGCCCTCGCCGCTCTGCCTCAGAATCTGAGGAATGCGTTGCCACAGTCGACTGTGGAGGCAAACTCACTGAGTGAATTAGAGCAGAGGTCGATAAGCTCTTGATTAGACAGGCCTTGAAAGGTTTAGGGAGAAGGCAGAGAATGGGGTTGAGATGGATAATAAATGCAGCCAAGATGGGATAGAGAAGCAGACTCGATGGGCTGAATGGCCCTGTCACACCTCTACACACACACACACACACACACACATCTCATTTGAATTTTCCCCCTCTCAATTTAAACACATGTCCTCTAGTTTTAGACGTTACAATGCAGGTGATGGAAAGGTACCAGCTGCCTACTCCATCTTGCCCTCCCCGGGGTCCCGGTATCTCTCTCTCCCACTCCAGAGAAGCCACGGGGATCTGGGGGGGCAGCAGAGTGGAGTCAGCAGCCCTCGGCACTCCCTCACTCACTATCTCATTGTCCTCCACACAGTCCAAGTGAGAAGGGATAGAAGAGGTTGGCACCACATTGTGGGCCAAAGGGCCAGTCCTGCGCTGTGATGCTCTATGGCATCTCCCCTCAGCTTCCGCCCGCTCCAGAGGAAAACCACCCAAGCTTCTCCAGCCTCTCGCAACAGCACACACCCTCTAATCCAGGCAGCATCTGGGTGGAACTCCTCTGCAGCCTCCAAAGCCTCCTCACCCTTCCTGTGGAGGGGAGGCCAGAGAATGAGGGAAATTTCTCCAGAAGTGGCTCAACTAGAGTTGCAGAAAGCTGCAACATTACTTCCTGACTCCTGAACTTAAGAAAGACGAGCTTGTCGTCGGCTTCCTGGACAGTCCTGTGGACAAGGGTGGCTACTTTCAGAGAAGATGGAATTGGATCTGCCATCAGCTACTGCCCTTTGGTCGAACGGGGGAGTGGCATCATAGGTTCATACTTGTGGTAAAAGTCCTGGCCCCCTATATAGGCTGAGACTTTCGCACAGTCCTGTAGTAACTTTATGCATTGCACTGTACTGCTGTCACACAAAAAAAACAAATTTCCTGACATGTGTGAGTGATGATAAACCTGATTCTGATCTGGGTCTCTATTGTGGACTGAGAGTGGGAAGGGGGCAGGGAGAGGGGAATCCTGGCTGGAAAACGGGAAGGGAGAGGGGAGGGAGCGGAAGCACCAGAGAGACATTCTGTAATGATCAATAAACCAATTGTTTGAAATTAAATGACATAGCCTGGTGTCTCAGGGCTGGGTGTGTCTCTGTATTCCCAGATGCCTCGTTCTATCCTCAGTGCCCTACCATTCTCTGTGTAAGATCTACCCTGACTGGTCCTCCTAAAGTGCCTCCTTGCTGGCGGCAGTGGGGTCGGAGAGATTGCGGGACAGGAGGTAGCGGTCCTTGACAATGCCTCGGACCCTTTGTCTACAATGGTCGCAGTGAACGCCACAAACCAGGAGAGCTTCTCGTCAACTTCTAAAGTTCTCCGTAAGGACTGTAAGGTGCCTTGCAGCTTCTGTAACACAATGATGGAGCCCGGCGGGACGCTGAGAGAACCTCTGGACCTGTTTGAATTGGGCCTCTGCCCCTTCTCTCTTCAGTCCTGACGAAGGGTTCTGGCCCGAAACGTTGACTCTTCGTTTCCACGGATGCTGCTGAGTCCCTCCAGCGTGTTGTGAGTGTTAATTCATCGGTTCTTGTACAAGGAAGCGTAAAAGGATCCACCAGAAACTTAGAGCCTCATTAGAAACATAGAAAACCTGAAAACATGGAAAACTGCTGTGCCGAACATGTATTTACTTTCGAAGTTACCTAGGGTTACCTATACCCTCTATTTTTCTAAGCTCCATGCATCTATTCAGGAGCCTCTTAAAAGACCCTATCGTATCCACCTCCACCGCCGTCGCCGGCAGCCCATTCCACTCTCTGCGTAAAAGAACTTACCCCTGACATCCCCTCTGTACCTATTTCCAGGCACCTTAAAACTGTGCCCTCTCGTGCTAGCCAAAGTAAATTCATTATCTCAGCACAAGTCTGTGTCACCACATACAACCCGAGATTCATTTTCTGGTGGGCATTCACAGTCAATACAAGAAACGCAATAGAACCAACAAAAGATCGCGCCACCCCCCCCCCCCCCCCCCCGCAAACTGGACAAACGACCAATGTGCAAAAGAAGAGCAAACTTTACAAATATAAAAAGAGAGAAAAATGCTAATAATAATATTAATTGTCCAGAATAGGGAACAGAGTAACAGGATACCATACAGTCGAGGGGTGAATTTGAAACATTTCAATATCTGGGATATCAGCAAACAAAAGAAAATAGATCATACTGTGAGAAAGGAAAATCTTCTGACAGAATTTACTTCAAGGCTTAAGGAAATCTACCAAATAGATTTTAACAGTAAATATATATCAGAGGCAAAAAGCACTTTCGTTACACCCATGTAATGCTCTGGTTTGTATTTTTTTTACTGTTCTGCATTTGGTTCTGTATAAGCTGCCTGTTTGAGTTACTGTTGAAGATAAGAGATAGGGGAATTGTGTGCTGTCCAGTGAGGGACGTTTAAGGGGAGGTTTCTCTGGTGAGGGGCACTAATGTGGGGCTTGGGGTCCTTTGTTAAGGAGAGGAAGAGGGTAGACGCCAGGGAGAAGAGGTCGTCGGATTCGAACTGGAGCGGGGCCATGATTCGACAAAGCCCGGGTTGATCGAAGGAGGATCAGTGAAGGGGAAACCGTGAGCTCCAACTTGAGCACATTGGACTGCTCCATTAAAATGGGCCCTTTTTCGCTCTTTCTTTAATAACTCTTCAGTCAAATGAAGAATTATAAAGCTAAATCCTTTAAATGTAAGCTGTGTACTGTCTGTAATTTCGTGGGCACTTATTTATAACAGGGTAACGAATCACGCACCATCCACACAAACAAGTGGTTTGTGGGTGGGCTCGCGCCTCCATCTCAGAGGTTTGGTGGGGCCAGAGATTGTCTTCCCTGGACTTACACTGCTGACAGACTGGAGTCTTTCACCCGTATTAAAATCATCTTTTGGCACAATATCTTGGTCTGGAAAATTCACAGGGAAACATAAGGACTGGAATGACGAGCTTTAGAAAACACAACATACACCCGAACACACGTAGGTTGGACAGAAGGAGGAAGAGGTATAACAGACACATAAAGGTTTACCCAACAGTTAGATAAAACTTCCAAAGATATATTTTCATCAACGAAAACAGGAATCTGCGCGCGACACAAAGATATGCATTTGTGATATAAGAAGGACACAACACTAAACCTAAATGAAAGCACAGCCCAAAAAACTGAAGAAATTATAACTACAGAAGAAAGAGTTAACAAATGGAAGACCATGGCCCTCCACCGAAGGCATCTCCACGATCTGAGCAGCCTAGATGTCCACAAGGAAGCTGCTCAGAGTTGGAGACCACCTTCCTAGGAACAGAGAAGTTCCAGACAGGACCAGGTGGTTAACACAAAAAGTTATCAAGAGCACGTATTGAAGATGATCGATGGAGAAACCTGGAGACAATCCAACATGCGACAGGATCCTGCAGCAGTTGACAATCAAGTGGCGAACATCATTGACCACAATCTTGCTTATAAGTACTCTGATTCATTTTCTGGCAGGCATACTCAATAAATTCATCCTACAATGATAACCATAACAGAATCAATGAAGTCCATGACTGAAGGAGCTCATTAAGTCAGTAACGTCAGAGGACTGACGATAAAAACAAGGATGTAATGCTAAGGCTTTATAGGCCACTGGTGAGGCAGCACTTGGAGTATTGTGGGCAGTTTTGGGCCCCTTATCTAAGAAAGGATGTGCTGACCTTGCAGAAGGTTCACGGGAATGATTCTGGGCTTGAAAGGCTTGTCACATGAGGAGCATTTGATGGCTCTGGGCTGTTACCCACTGGAGTTTAGAACGATGAGATTTGGGGGGGGGAGGGATCTCATAGAAACTTATCAAATGTTGAAAGGCCGAGTTAGAGTGGACATCAGAAGGATGTTTCCTTTAGCTGGGGACCGATAGAGTGGATGTGGAGAAGATGTTTCCTATAGTGAGGGAATCTAGGATCAGAGGACACAGATAGAGTGGATGTGGAGAAGATGTTTCCTATAGTGAGGGAATCTAGGATCAGAGGACACAGATAGAGTGGATGTGGAGAAGATGTTTCCTATAGTGGGGGAGTCTAGGACCAGAGGACACAGATAGAGTGGATGTAGAGAGGATGTTTCCTATAGTGAGGGAGTCTAGGACCAGAGGACACAGATAGAGTGGATGTGGAGAAGATGTTTCCTATAGTGTGGGAGTCTAGGACCAGAGGACACAGATAGAGTGGATGTGGAGAGGATGTTTCCTATAGTGGGGGAGTCTAGGACCAGAGGACACAGATAGAGTGGATGTGGAGAGGATGTTTCCTATAGTGAGGGTGTCTAGGACCAGAGGACACAGATAGAGTGGACGTGCAGAGGATGTTTCCTGTAGTGGGGGAGTCTAGGACCAGAGGGCACAGCTTCAAAACAGAGGTACGTCCATTTAAAACAGCAGGTGGTGAATCTGTGGAATTCATTCAATGACTGTGGAGGCCAGTCATTGTGTCTATTTAAAGTGGAGGATGATAGGTTTTATATTAGTTGGGTCATCAAAGGTTACAGGAAGTAGGCAAGACGACGGCGTTGAGAGGGATAATAACTCAGACTTTATGAAATGGCCGATCAGGCTCGGTGGGCCTAATTCTACATCCCTATTTTATGTTCTCAGGTTACCTGGAGATTAGTTTTCATTGCAGACATTTACCTGAATTTTAAAGAAATAACATAGAACTCATAAAAAATATACATAAACAAAGACTGGCGAATGTGTAAAGCAAGAGAAATTGCACAAATAAAATGAATAATAAATGAGTAATACTGAGAACATGAGGTGTAGAGTCCTTCAAAGTGATTCTGTTGGTTGATGGAATCAGTTCAGAGTTGAGGTTGTCCTCGCTGGTTCAGGAGCCTGATGGTTGAGGGTTAATAAGTGTTCCTGAACCTGGTAGTGTGGGACCTGAGGCTCCTGTACCTCCTTCCCGATGGCAATAGTGAGAAGAGAGCATGTCCTGGATAATAGAGGTCTTTGAGAACAGGCAAAATCCACACACACACAGCTCTAGACGTTGCAATCAAACCAGGGTCTCTGGAGTCGGGCGGCCACGGCTTAACGCACTGCACCAATGTGCCTCGGGTCACTGTACCTGTCATACAAAGGATGCACCAGTTCCTTCTGCTACAGAATCCTGGTAGACAGCACCCCTTCCTACCCTGGAGAATCCAGCGAATGTACCTCCACTTCAATCCATTGTAAACTTGTGCTACTGATAGCACGTTGTGTTTCAAGGTTCATGTGGAATTCCACTGTGAGAAATCACTTCTGTGCCACCCCGGAAGAATCACCACTTTCCGGCCTCATCTTGACCGTAGGAGTCTTATCATTGAGGACCCCCGACACCCAGGACCTGCCCTCTTCTCATTGCTACCATCAAAGGGGAGGTGCAAGAGCCTGAAGGCTCACCCTCAGCTTCTTCCCCTCCACCATTCCGATTTCTGAATTTACAACCAACCCACGAACACTTCCTCAATTTTTTTGCTCCCTTTTTGCACTACTTATTAACTTTTAAAAATATAATTCTTATTATAATTTATTGTGTATTTTAGGTATACCACTGACCTGCAGCCTCAAAAACAACAGATTTGATGACATTTGGCAGCAATAATAGACTTAATCCTGATGGTCAAGTCCTCTTCCCGCTCCCCTCACACCGCACTTCATTCCTCTCCAGAGTGCAGAGGAGCAGAGAGATCTTGGGGTCAACCAACCCCTCAAAGTCACCGTGCAAGTTGATAGGGTGGTGACGAAGGCGTATGGGGTGTTGGCCTTCATTAGTCGGGGACTGAGTTCGAGAGCCATGAGGTTAAGTTGCAGGTCTATGAAAGCCTGGTTAGACCACACCTGGAATATTCTGTTCAGTTCTGGTCGCGCCTTATAGGAAGCATGTGGAAGCTTTAGAGAATGTGCAGAGGAGGTTTACCAGGATGCTGCCTGGATTAGAGAGGGTGCAGCAGAGATTCACCAGGATGCTGCCTGGATTAGAGGGAGTGCAGAGGAGATTTACCAAGATGCTGCCTGGATTAGAGAGGGGGCAGAGGAGGTTTACCAGGACGCTGCCTGGATTAGAGAGGGTGCAGCGGAGATTTACCAGGATGCCGCCTGGATTAGAGAGGGTGTCTTATGAGGAAAGATTGAGTGAGCTTAGACTTTTCTCTTTGGAGAAAAGGTAATGAGAGGTGACAAGGTCCCGCACGGGAGATTGGTCAAGATCGTTCAGTCACTCGGCATTCAGGATGAGGTAGTAAATTGGATGAGACATTGGCTTTGAGGGAGAAGACAGAGAGTGGTGGTAGATGGTTGTCTCCCTGTCTGGACGCCTGTGACTAGTGGAGTGCTGCAGGGATCGGTGCTGGGTCTGTTGTTGTTTGTCATCTATATCAACGATCTGGATGAAAATGTGGTTAACTGGAGCAGCAAATTTGCGGATGCCACCAAGATTGGGATGTAGTGGACAGTGAGGAAGGCTATCATGGCTTTCAGTGGGATCTGGACCAACCAGAAAAATGCGCTGTAAAATGGCAGACGGAACCTAATGCAGACAAGTGCAAGGTGTTGCACTTTGGTAGGACCAACCAGAGTAGGTCTTGACTGAAGAGTGTGGACAAAGGGATCTGGGAGTACAGGTCCATAATTCATTGAAAGTGGCGTCACAGGTAGACAGGGTTGCAAAGAAAGGTTTTGGTACTTTGGTCTTTGTAAATCAATGTCTTGAGCACAGGAGAGATGGGACATAATGTTGAAGTTCTATACTTTGGAGTATCGTGTTTGGTTTTGGTCACCTATCTACAGGAAAGGTTGAAAGAGTGCAGAGAAAATTTGCAAGGATGTTGCCACATCTGAAGGACGTGAGTTCTAAGGAAAGATTGAATAGGTTAGGAATGAAGTCTTTAGAATGTAGAAGATTGAGAGGAGATTTGATGGAGGCATACAAAATTACAAGGAGTACAGAGAGTCTATCTGCAAGCAGGCTTTTTCCACAGAGATTGGGTGCGACCACATCCAGAGTTCATGGCTTAAGGGAGAAAGGTGAAAAGTTTAAGGGGAACGTGAGGGAAACTTCTTCACTCAGAGGGTGGTGAGAGTGTGGAATGAGCTGCCAGCACAAGTGGTGCATGTGAGCTCGATTTCAATGTTTAAGAGAAGTTTGAGAAGTTTGGACAGGTACGTGGATGGGAGGGGTGTGGAGGGCTGAGGTCCCGGTGAAGAAGGCAGGTTCAGTGGTTTCAGCATCGACTAGATGGGCCGAAGGGCCTGCTGTTGTGCTATAGTTTTCTATGACTTCTTTTGTTGTGCAGTGAGGAGGGACTTGGGGTGGGGGTGGTTGATGATTGTGCTGCTGTTCTTTTCTTTCTTGGGTTTGTGACTATCTGGAGAAGGAGAATTTCAGAGTTGTATACTCTGATAATAAATGAATCTTTAATCTTTGACTCTATGACTTGATAGAGGTGTACAAGATGTTAAGAGGCATCGATCGAGTGGACAGCCAGCACTCTATTCCTATGTAGGAAATGGCTAATATGAGGGACATAATTTTGAGGTGATTGGAGGAAAGTATGGTTGGGGGGGGGGGAATGTCAGAGATAAATTCTTTGCACAAACAGGTGTGGATGGTGGTAGAGGCAAATACATTAGGGACAAGTGGCAAGTAACTTTTGAGCTTCACAAGTGCCAGGCAACGACCTTCTCCAACAAGAGAGGGCAAAGTCTTGGGCACATATATATTGCTAGGGTGCCTAGGAGTTTTACACAGTGCTGTATTTGTCAACGTGGAGCAGAGAGCGAGTTTGTGAATCTGGCGGGAGCAAAGAATGTGAGAGTGGAGCACCGTGGAAGGGGTGAGGGACAGGTGGCAGAGAAGGAGTGTCAGGGGTGGGTACAGACACACCCAGCCCTGAGACACCAGGCAAGGTCATTTGATTCCAAACAATTGGTTTATTGATCATTACAGAATGTCTCTCTGGTGCTTCCCGCTCCCTCCCCTCTCCCTTCCCCTTTTCCCAACCATGATTCCCCTCTCCCTGCCCCCTTCCCGCTCTCAGTCCACAATAGAGACGAGGATCAGAATCAGGTTTATCATCACTCACACATCACTTTCTTTGTGGCGGCAGAACAGTGTGATATGTAAAGTGACTACATGACTCTGGGAAAGTCTCAGGCACGCCAGCTGCAGTGCATGTATATGCCTGTACTTGTACCACGGAGAGCGTCCTGGCCAGTTGCCTCACAGCCTGGCGCGGAGGCTCCAGTGCGCCGGATCAAAAGAGGCCGCGTCAGCCAGTCCCGTCACAGCCACAACCCTCCCCAGTACCGAGGACGCCCTCGAGAGACGGTGCATCCGGAAGATGCCATCCAAGCACATCGAAACCGTGGAATGTGTCATTTGCCTCAATAGCCCGAGGATGTGCTGGGGGGTGGGGAGGGGACCACGCTTGTGGTGCCAACGCGCCATGCCCACGACTCGCGCGCCCTGACCCGTACGGCTTTGGAGAGTGGGAGGGAGGAAACGGGGCGCGCTCACGTGGAGAAGGCGCTAATTCCTCACTGCCAGCGCTGGAATAGCGTGCACTATTGTTCCGCCCAACTGCCCATTCGTTCTCACTCCTCTTCTAATATTTGTACCTGTGCACTAGGAATGCTCTTGTGACGCTGTAATTTCCCTTGCGATCAATAAAGTATCGACTTACTGTAACTGAAAGTTTTCCTTTGTCTTGCAACGAACTTCCGCCACAAAGCAAACCACTTGGCGACTTGTGTCATGGAGTCACAGAGGCCCTTCAGACCTCTAGGCTCCCGAATACAAGAAGGACTCCTGACCTCACAATCTACTTCAGCACGATCTTGCACCTTCTCTGTAACCGTGACTCCCTGTTGCACCCTGTTCTGCCTCAGTACGCTGTGATCAGGATGCAGCGCAACTTTTTCACTATACCTCAGTGTGTGTGACACAAGCTCAAAGTTCAGAGTAAATTTACTATCGAAGTACCTGTATGTCACCAACTACAACCCTGAAATTCATTTTCTTGTGGGCATACTCAACAAATCTATGCAATAATAACCAAAACAGAATCAATGAAAGCCCGCACCAGCTAGGGCGATCACCCAGAGGGCAGAGCACAACAAACTGCAAATACAAAGAGAAAGAAATAACAATATATAAATAAGCAATAGGTATCTAGAACATGAGATGCAGAGTTCTTGAAAGTGAGTCCATTAGTTGTGGGAGCATTTCAATGATGGTGTGAGTGAAGTTGAGTGAAGTTACCCCCTCTGGTTCAGGAGCCTGATGTTTGAGGGGTAATAATAGTTCCTAATCCTGGTGGTGTGGGACCTGAGGCTCCTGTACCTCCTTCCTGAAGATGACAGTGAGAGGAGAGAACGGCCTGGGTGGTGGGGGTCCGTGATGATGGATGCTGCTTTCCTGCGACAGCGTTTCGTGCAGATGTGCTGAATGCTGGGGAGGGCTTTACCCGTGATGGTCTGGGCTGTATCCATTACTTTTTGAAGAAAACCAGATTTCCCTGACCCTGTTGACTGCAAAAGGGCTGAAACCCAATGGCCCCACACCTTCCTGACAGGAAGGGCCAAAGCTGTTGGACAGGACTCCCAACATCCAACGGGAGGCTCCTTTCCTCAGAGAGAGGCATGGAATACCCCCCGAGGAAAAGGCAAAGAACGGAGTCAGGGAAATTTTGAAGAAAAAAGATAGACACGCAGATGGACAAGCAGGGGGAGCAGGAGATCATGGTAGTGGGGCGGGGGGTTGAGTCACAATTGTGGCAAGAAATTGAGAGGCTGAAGGGCCAAATATTCACTGTCAAGGACTCTACAACGCAAGTTCTCAATATTATTTACTTATTTGTTTATTTGTACATGCACACTTTTGAACATCGGCGGCTTGTCAGTCTTTTTGTCTGGTTTTTCGTTGACTCCTCTATCGTCCTGCTGAGAATGCCCACAGGAAACTCAGTCTCAGGGTGTGATGTGGTGAGGTACATGTATTTTAGTGGTAAATTAAATTTCAAACTTGCAATTTTTGTCCATTCTACACATGACTGAGGAAATTATGCAAAGCCCAGGATTCGATGAATAGCAGTCACAGAGGTGCAGGGTGTGGCATTTCGTACAATGTCAGAAGACATTCACTTTCACCTTGTCCACCTGCTGGGAGAGTTATGAATCACAGACTACAGAAACAGGCCATTTGGCCAAACGAGTCCCTGCTAGGAGAGTGACGGAATCACAGACCACAGAAGCAGGCCATTCGCCCCAATTAGTCCCTGCTGATTATCCGGCTGCCATTTTTCACTCATACAGTTTTATCTCCCAGACACGACTCATCACTGCCAGCGGGAAGATGGTACAGAAGCCCCAAGACTCACACCACCAGGTTCAGGGACAGTTATTACCCCTCAACCATCAGGCTCCTGAACCAGAGGGGATAACTTAACTTGCCCCATCACTGAACTGTTCCCACAACCAATGGACTCATTTTCAAGGACTCTTCATCTCATGTTCTCCATACTTATTGCCTATTTTCAGCCGTCTGCAAAAGTCTCAGGCACATAGGTAGGGTTCACAGTCCTGTATTTATCAACGTGGGGCGGAGAGCGAGTTTGTAAACCTGGTGGGAGCAAAGGATGTTGGGGATGGTGAGGGTGGAGCGCCATGGGAGGGGTGTGGGACAGGTGGCAGAGGAATGCCAGGGGTCGGTACAGACACACCCAGCCCTGAGACACCAGGCAAGTTCATTTGATTCCAAACAATTGGTTTATTGATCATTACAGAACGTCTCCCTGGTGCTTCCCGCTCCCTCCCCTCTCCCGCCCCCTTTTCCCAACCATGATTCCCCTCTCCCTGCCCCCTTCCCACTCTCAGTCAACAATAGAGACCCAGATCAGAATCGGGTGTAGCCCCCGGTAAGCCTCAGGCTTGCTCAGCTCGCTTCCATCTAGGGGGAGCAGCCTTCAGCCCTGTCAAACTGGGTAATCAAGTTTGTGTGGATGCTGTCTGATGCACCCCACCACGCCAAATAACAGACAATACACTATACGTGATTAACTGATTACACTTTATAGATCTTACTGGAACTATGTAATTAATAGAGATAAAATATAAAAGGAAAATAAAAGGCACCAAACTTATCAAAGTTCAACCACTTCGTGCACAACCATTGGAGCTCAAGTAACGGAGTCTTCTTTCCACCATTCCATCCCCTCCGACCCACTCGACCCGCCGCCTGGGACCAGCCGCTTCACACCAGTCTGTCTTCATCTCTTGTCCTCGGCGAAGACCCTGGGCCTCGGACTCCCGCTCGGGGTCCGTTCCGTCGCCCAGCTTACAGCATCACATCTCCCCTCTCTGTCCCCATCCCGCCTTCTCCCCAAAGCCCGCGAAAACAATCGCTTACAGACGCACAAGAAAGAATAACATATATATCCCAATTGGTTCGTTTTCCTTCTTATCAATAATATAACCCAAACAAGCAGAGAGAGAGAGAGAGAGAACTCCTTACATCACATTTACTATTACAGAAAAGCCATTTTAATTATAACATAATTTGAATATAATTTTGATTAGTCCTACCAAAATGTATCACCTCACATTTTCCACATCCACTCTATCTGTGTCCTCTGGTCCTAGACTCCCCCACTATAGGAAACATCCTCTCCACATCCACTCTATCTGTGCCCTCTGGTCCTAGACTCCCCCACCATAGGATACATCCACTCTATCTTGACCTTTCAATATTTGCTGTCTTTCTATGCGTCTCCCCGCCCCCACCGACACTTCCCCCTGTCCACCCTTTCTTCTGAACTCTGCCTAGTGCAGACTCTGAGTTAACAAAAATTTTTCAACTTTTTTATGTTGGAAAGGAAATTTATTCAGGTTGGTAATAATACTAATTTTGGTAAGGAGGATGTGTTGGTTGGACAGACAGTGCGGAGGTGTGTGGGTAGGGAGGGAAGGCCAGTCAAACTCCTGGTCTGTTTACCCCGGGCCTTGCCGAGAAGCCACTTGTCACTCCAGGCAGCAGGATTCTGCACCTCTGCTCAGGGTTGATCTCTGACTGAAGGCCCCTGGAGCAAAACCAGAGAGTGTCTGACCCCGAGAGTGTGTGATGGGACGGTGTGGAGGGAGATTCACTCTGTGTCTGACCCCGGGAGTGTGTGATGGGACGGTGTGGAGGGAGATTCACTCTGTGTCTGACCACGGGAGCGTGTGATGGGACAGTATGGAGAGAACTTCACTCTGTGTCTGACCCCGGGAGTGTGTGATGGGACGGTGCGGAGGGAGCTTCACTCTGTGTCTGACTCCAGGAGTGTGTGATGGGACGGTGTGGAGGGAGATTCACTCTGTGTCTGAGCCCGTGAGTGTGTGATGGGACGGTGTGGAGGGGGCTTCACTCTGTGTCTGACCCCGGTAATATGTGATGGGACTGTGGAGGAAGATTCACTCTGTGTCTGAGCCGGGAGTGTGTGATGGGACAGTGTAGAGGGAGCTTCACTCTGTGTCTGACCCATACAGACCCTGGATGGTGAGGTGCTGTCCACACCCATCTCATCGCCATCCTCTCCCTCCTGCAGTCTCTCCTCCAGGGACATCTGATCAAGTAGAGTCTTGGCCCGTCCTGGTAGGGACGTACCTGATTTTTGACTGACGTTACCGCACCATAACTTCTCCAGTCTATTCGCCGACGAATCCGACAGTCCGCGATCGGTTCGGCCACCGGCACCTTCGCCATCTCCTGCATCCAGGACGTGTCGTTCATCATCAACGGGTTGAGGTAGAACTGCTCGAATTCTTCGTCTGAGGAGAGGGGAAGGAAGACAATTACCGACCGTTCCTGCCCAGGCACGATGGGCTGGGGTCAGCTCGGGGAGCGTATAACGAGCAGAATTCAAGTTCAGAGGGACTGGGGACGCTGAGCTTGGGATGTGGGGGCTTGTTTTGATGGGATCGGGTTGTTTCAGACTGAGCCTGTCCTCTTGTCGGAGATGAAGATGGGACATGTTTGTCACTTGAAGACTCAGATGCTCTGTGATTCGTTTGCATCCAATTAGATCAGCGGGTTTGCGTTGGGGGCAGCCGACGGTGTCACCACCAACTCTCTAACCCAAAAGCAATACGCCTCTAGACGGTGGGAGTATACTCGGAGACGTCCCACACCTTCACTGGCAGCGACAGGGATTGGTCCCCTCCCGGTCTCCGCCGCGCTGTTGCGCCACGTCTTGGCCAAAGGAGGCCACTTGGCCCATTGCTTTGTGCCAGCCCCAGAACCCCTCTGGTGTCTCTTGGTCCAGGACCCCGGGGAGACTGGGCCCTATCTAGACCCTTTTAAAGTCCTGATTGCTTCAAAGTCCACCCTGGACAGATTTTAAAGAGATCAGCTCTGCTTGCTAATGCAGTAATTCCCCAACCTACTAACCCCAACCAATCATCTTCAGACTGTTGGAGGAGACCAGAGCCCCCCCCCCTCACCCCGAAGAAACCCTTGCATTCACGGGGAGGGTGTACCAACTCGTTACCGACAGTGGCGGGGGTGGAACCCCGTTCTCACATTCCCACTGCTGTAAAGGGTTGGACTCAACATTCTGCCTGTGAGCTGCTCCGTGGTCAGGACAGTCGGTCTCTGAGCGAACAGGTGACTCCCACTTGGCCTCTCGTATCCACTGCCCAGAGCAGGCCTCGGGGACCCCTGGCCCGTGGAGCGTAGCAGCTTCCCCGCGTTTCCCTGCCTGAACTGCTCAACTCTCAGTTCAGTAGGACAGAGCAGAGCACAGCACGGGGAGAGACTCTGCTCTGCGTCTTGTTGCTGCCGAGTTTAACCCTCTTTATCCGCCTGCCCGGGGATCCATATCCCTCCCTTCGCTGCGTGTCTAAATGCCGCTCCCCACACCGCCCCTTCTCTGCCCTCACATCTCCCCTCACCCCCATCTCAACGATGCTCCAGTCTTGAACCTGATGTCACGAACATCGATTTCCCAAACGTCCGCGAATTGCACCCCGCCCTTCCCCACTTTCCTCTCTCAACGCATCTCCTCACCTGCCCATCGCCTCCCTCTGGTGCCCCCCTCCTTCTCTATCTTCCCTGGCCTGCTCCCCTCTCCTATCGCATCACCTTCCCAGCTCTTTATTTCACCGTTCCCCCTCTCCCGGTTCCACCTCTCTCCTCCCACCCTCTTACTCTTGCTGCTCATCTCTTTTTCCCAGTCCTGATGAAGAGTGTCAGACTGTGCACTCTTCTCCATAAATGCTGCCTGTCATGCTGAGTTCCTCCACCGTTATGTGTGTGTGTGTGTGTGTGTGTGTGTGTGTGTGTGTGTGTGTGTGTGTGTGTGTGTGTTGCTCAGATTTCCAGCATCCGCAGGTTTTCTCATGTTAAAGACGTTCTCTCTACAACTTGACACGTGTATCCTTCGAACAGGACGCTCTAATAAAATGATAATACTCTCTAATCCGGTCAGCGCTTCTGCTGCACCCTCTCCGATGAAAACAGAAAATTCTGGAAACTCTCAGCTGGTCAGACAGCGTCTGAGGGAACGGAAGCACAGGAAACATTGCGGAACCGAGTTCCTTTATGAGGGTCAGCATGGTGGCGCAGGGGGCAGAGCTGCTGCCTCAGTGACCCAGAGACGCGGGTTCGATCCCAGCCTCCGGCTTTGCGTGCATGTGTGTAAATTACTCACTGTAAATTCCCCAACCCCAACGGGATGGGGTGGGGTGGGAGGGGGAATAAAATACAATTGGTGTAAACCGAGGCTAATGGTCAGCATAGAGTTAATGGCCCAAAAGGCAACTCCCAGATTCACACTGCACAACAGGACTTTTAGAATAGAGAGTCTGGACCGAACTTTCCCAGAGCCGAACCGGTGGGTGGGGGGTTTGTTGTCACCCCAGGCTGCCGGTAGCCGTCATGTCACTGAATTTGGAGACTACGTGCTCGGCCGTTCCTCTGTCGTCGTCTTCCATCTGCTCAGCTTTCTTCATGTTCTCCACGAAGATCTGGAAACGGCGATTACTTCTGCCGAGAGAGAGGGAGTGTGTAAGGAGCGACAGGAGAGAGAGAGAAGAAGAGGGGAGGATGGGAGTGTGAAAGAGTTGAAGAGAGCGACAGAAGGGGGATTTGAGGAAGTGTGTGAGGAGCGAGCAGGGAAAGTGTGTGAGGGGAGCGAAGGGGGCAGGAATGAATGTGAGAGTTCAGAGAGAGAGAGAGAGAGAGAGAGAGAGAAAGTGTGCGAGCAGAGACAGTTTTGGAGCTGGGGGACGAGTGAGTGACAGAGAGGGGAAGGGAGAAGGGAAGAGAGACAAAGAGGTGACAGAGAGATGTAAAGTGTGTGTGTGGGGAGAGAGAGAAGGTGAGAGGGGAGAGAATGAGTGTGGGACGAGGAGGAGAGGGTGAATGTGTAAGAGAGAGCAGGACAGAGAAAGCGGGAGTGGGGGAGGGTGTAGAAGGGGGTGTTGGTGCCCAGTAGAACTCTCTGTTCCTCCACCCCTCTCCCTTTGTCCGACCCCCTTCTCCCCATCCCTTCCCGGGACAGAACGAGTCCGGTTCCCCTTACCTTCCTCTCCGTCATAACTCCTTTTGTAACCTGACGTAAGTGGTGAAATTGGTTGTTTTGTAGCATCCCAAACACACATAGCCTACAGAAATCAATCAGTGAAAAACAGCAGGAAGATGCGGAATTAAACGATGAAGTTGAAAGACTGTGGAACATGAACAGGGTATACATTGTTCCAATGGTAATATCTACAACTGCTACTGTCCCAAAGTGACTACACAATAGCATCAAACAATTAGGCCTACACGGCAGTATCCCTGTAAACCTTCAGAAATCCAAAACACTAACCATCATTATAACATTCCTAGAAACTGAAAAATAAAATAAAGTGTGCCCTTGATCATGCCTGCAGCTCAGGTTTTACCATCCTGAGCTGAAAATAACAATTGAGCATTAAATATCGCGGTCATGAGATGAAGACCCTGGAAGTGAGTCCATAGGTTGTAGGAAGAGTTGGGGCCAGTGAAGTTGGGTGAAGTCATCCCATCTGGATCATGGTGTCAAGATAATACAACCTTTCCCCCAACGTTGACAAAACAAATGAGCTGGTGACTGGATTCAGAGGAATGGTGGGGCTCCACCTCCTGTTTCCATCAATGGGACTGAGGAAGAGAAGGTTGTGATCTTCAAGCTCCCTGTTCAGATCCCGCCACGCTGACACCACAACCCAGAGTGCTCACCAGCACCTCTACTCCCCTCGGGAGACTAAAGGAACTGGCAAGCCGCTGATGCACCAGAGAAACATCACAGCTGGTCCGTGTCAGTAACCTGGACCGTGTCAGTTCTCCGGTCCCCGTCAGACCCATGGCCCCTGTCCGTTCCCTGGTCTGTGCAGTAGCCTGGTCTCTGTCAGTCCCCTGCTCCATGTGAGCTCCCTGGTCGTGTCAGTTCCCTGGTCCCTGTCAGTCAGCTCCCTGGTCCGTGTCAGCTCCCTGGTCCCTGTCAGTTCCCTGGTCCCTGTCAGTTCCCTGGTCCGTGTCAGCTCCCTGGTCCCTGTCAGTTCCCTGGTCCGTGTCAGCTCCCTGGTCCCTGTCAGTTCCCTGGTCTGTGTCCGCTCCCTGGTCCGTGTCAGTTCACTGGTCCCTGTCAGTTCCCTGGTCGCTGTCAGTTCCCTGATCCCTGTCAGTCAGTTCCCTGGTCCCTGTCAGTTCCCTGGTCTGTGTCCTCTCCCTGCTCCCTATTTGTTCCCTTGTCCGTGCCAACTCTGCCCATGACCACCAGAAACTGCCGAGGGCTGTGGGCACACCTCAGCACATGACAGAAAAGGACATGCCCTGGGTGCTGGAGATCCTCAATAATGGACGTTGCCTTTCTGAGACAAAGATGTCTAAAGATGTCCTGGGTACTTTGTAGGTTAGTGCCCAAGATGGAGATGACTGGATTTACAACTTCCTGCAGCTTCTTTCCGTCCTGTGCAGTAGCTCCTCCATACCAGACAGTGATGCAGGCTGTCAGAATGCTCTCCACAGTACAACTATAGAAGTTTTTGAGTGTATTTGTTGACATGCCAGATCTCTTCAAACTCCTCATCAAGTATAGCAGCTGTCATGCCTTCTTTTTGACTACCTTAATATGTTGGGACCAGTTCAGATTCTTAGAGATCTTGACACCCAGGAACTTGAAGCTGCTCACTCTCTCCACTTCCACAATCAGCTCCTTCGTCTCACTGACGTTGAGTGCCAGGTTGTTGCTGCGCTACCACTCCACTAGGTGGCATATCTTACTCCTGTGCGCCCTCTCGTCACCACCTCAGATTGTACCAACAATGGTGTTATCATCAGCAAATTTATGGATTGTATTTGAGCTATGCCTAGCCACACAGTCATGTGTATATAGAGAGTAGAGCAGTGGACTAAGCACACACCCCTGAGGGGCACCAGTGTTAATCTTCAAAAAAGAGGAAAAGTTATCACTAACCCGCACAGACTGTGGTCTTCCGGTTAGGAAGTTGAGAATCCAATTGCAGAGACCCAGGTTCTTCATCTTCCCAATTAGGATTGTGGGAATGATGGTATTAAATGCTGAGCTATAGTCGATGAACAGCATCCTGACGTAGGTGTCTGTGCTGTCTCGGTCTTCTAAAGCCATGTGGAGAGCCATTGAGATAGCGTCTGCCGTTGAATTATTGTGGCGATAGAGTAGTCATATTGTTGCAGAAATGTTGTGATGAGGGTTGTGCCAGTTGGTTCAAGAATCAAATGATTGAAGGGAGATACAACAACTGTTCCTGAAGTTGGTGCAGAAGGACCCCAGGCTTCGGAATCTCATGCCCAATGGAAGTTGGAAGTCCTGCCTGTCCATTGGAGTCTTACATCAGTCGAGGTGACCAGCTGGAACTTCGGCTGTGGCCGGGAAATGCCAGTGAAATCCAGCAGTGTAGCATTTAGGGTTGCATCCATTCCCACCTGCGAGGCAAGGGTTAATATTTCGTTACAGTTGAGATGAAAACTGACCGTTGTTGATCTGATCTACACTAAGGTTCTGTTGTTGCCAAGCCGATAAGGCATAATTCCGCAGCCTTCAACTGGCATTTTATCGCGCACTCCGCTTGAGCTACAGTTTGAAGCCGCCACTGTCACCCGCCCGATCTCCCGCCGCGTCTGTGTATGTTCTCAGCCGGCCTAGCCCATCGGACAAAGGTTTGGCGCAGGACAAGAAAGAATTTCGACAGCTAGAGGGTGACAGATCTATGGAATTCATTCCCAGACTTCTGTGGCGGTCAAGCTCACTGATCCCTGTCAGTTCCTCGGTCTCTGTCAGTTCCCTGATCCCTGTCAGTTCCCTTGTCCCCGTCAGTTCCCTGGTCCTTGTCAGTTCCCTGGTCCGTGTCAGTTCTCTGGTCCGTGTCAGCTCCCTGGTCCTTGTCAGTTCCCTGGTCCGTGTCAGTTCCCTGGTCCGTGTCAGTTCCCTGGTCCTTGTCAGTTCCCTAGTTCGTGTCAGTACCCTGGTCCGTGTCAGTTCCCTGGTCCGTGTCAGTTCCCTGGTCTCCGTCAGTTCCCTGGTCCTTCTCAGTTCCCTGGTTCGTGTCAGTTCCCTGGTCCGTTTCAGTTCCCTGGCCCCCGTCAGTTCCCTGGTCCGTGTCAGGTCCCTGGCCCCCGTCAGTTCCCTGGTCCGTGTCAGTTCCCTGGTCCGTGTCAGTTTCCTGGACCCCGTCAGTTCCCTGGTCCGTGTCAGTTCCCTGGTCCGTGTCAGTTCCTTTGTCCGTGTCAGGTCCCGTGTCAGTGTCAGTTCCCTGGTGCGTGTCAGTTCCCTGGTCCCCGTCAGTTTCCTGGACCCCGTCAGTTCCCTGTTCCCTGTCACTTCGCTGGTCCTTGTCAGTTCCCTGCTCCTTGCCCGTTCCCTGCTCCCTGTCCGCTGCCTGCTCCGTGTCCTCTCCCTGCTCCGTGTCATCTCCCTGCTCCGTGTCGTCTCCCTGCTCCGTGTCCGCTCTCTGCTCCCTGTTTGTTCCCTTGTCCGTGCCATCTCTGCCAATGAGCACCAGAAACTGCCGAGTGCTGTGGGCACAGCTCAGGACATGACAGAAATCAGCCTCGCCTCCGTGGACTCTGCCTTCACTTCCCACTGACTCGTTGAGGCAGCCAGCATTATCGAAGACCTCAGTAACCCCGGACCTTCTCTCCTATCCCTCCTCCCATCGGGAAGAGCAAATGAAAAGCCTGAAAATGTGTAATATCGATTCAAAGTTCAAAGTACACTTTATGCTCAGAGTACACCCACGTCAGCGCATAGAACCCAAAGATTTATTTCCCTGCGGGCACACTCAACAAATAAGTGGATTTGTAATCAGGATCAATAAAAGATCAGATAGAAGACAGCAAACTGTGTAAATGCAAATATAAATAATCAGTAACCAATAACGTGAACATGAAATTACAAGCCAAAGATTCAAAAACGTGACACATTTGCTTGTGGGAGCATTTCAATGGGTGAGGAAGTGAGTGTGGTTATCCCCTCTGGTTCAGGAGCCTGATGGGTGAGGGGTAATAACTTTTCCTGAACCTGGTGGTGTGGGACCTGAGACTCCTGTACTTCCTTCCTGATGGAATCAGTTCAGAGTTGAGGTTATCCCCTCTGGTTCAGGAGCCTGATGGTTGAGGGGTAATAATTGTTCCTGAACCTGGTGGTGTGGGACCTGAGGCTCCTGTACCTCCTTCCCGATGGAATCAGTTCAGAGTTGAAGTTATCCCCTCTGGTTCAGGAGCCTGATGGTTGAGGGGTAATAACTGTTCCTGAACCTGGTGGTGTGGGACCTGAGGCTCCTGTACCTCCTTCCCGATGGAATCAGTTCAGAGTTGAGGTTATCCTCACTGGTTCAGGAGCCTGATGGTTGAGGTAAATAACTGTTTCTAAACCTGGTGGTGTGAGACCCGCACCTTCCACCTGATGGCAGCAGTGAGACAGGAACATGTCCTGCGTGGTGGGGTCCCTAATGATGGATGCTGCTTTCCTACGACAGTGTTTTGTGCAGATGTGCTCAGCGGTGGGGAGAGCTTTACCCGTGATGGACTGGGCCGAACCCACTACTCTGAAGGAGTTTCTGTTCACCGGCATTGGTGTTCCCATACCAGGCCGTAATGCAGCCGGACAACACACTCTCCTCAAAGTGTTGCTTTTGTAAGACGATTGAGCATGTCCTGCCACAAGGTGCGCTGGTAACGGACCCAAATGCAGGACACAGACACTGAAGTACAAGGAACAGAACTTGACTAGAGCAGGGACATGACAGGATACAGACCAGGAACAGGGACAAGAACGCAGACTCGGGCTAGGGAAAGCGGGACCAGGACTAGAAACCATGGACTAGGAGACAAGGCTTCGACTCCGAGATCGAGACTGGACAAGGATCCAGAACCTAGGTCTTGCCTCGGGCTCGGTCTCCAGAACCAGGCAAGGACATGACGTGGCTTCAGCACAGGACGTGGCTGGGGTCTAGAGGCCTGAGCTTGGAGACAGGCTGGGGTCTTTGCTCTTGAGGCTTGAGGCTGGGGTCTTGGGTCTTGAGCTTGGCTGCAGGCTGGGGTCTTGGGTCTTGAGCTTGGCCGCAGGCTGGCGTCTTGGGTCCTGAGCTTGGCCGCAGGCTGGCGTCTTGGGTCTTGAGCTTGGCCGCAGGCTGGGGTCTTGGGTCTTGATCTTGGCTGCAGGCTGTGGTCTCGTGTCTGGAGCTTGTAGTCTGGGGAAATCAGGCTTGGGTTCTTGGAGATTGACTTGGAATCCTCGAGGCTTGGGTTCTTGGAGCTTGGCTTGGGATCCTTGAGGCTTAGGTTCTTGAACTTGGTTTGGGATCCTCGGGACTTGGGTTCTTGGAGCTTGGCTTGGGATCCTGGAGGCTTGGGTTCTTGGAGCTTCTCCTGAGCAGGATGCGGATCTCCTGGGCAGGACGAGGAACTTCACCCCACGGAGGCAAGGACAGGGAGGGACGGACCCAACCGCAGGGTAACGGTAAGCGGCCTGGCTGACCTGAAGGAGGCAAGGGACGGGAAAGGAGCTCAATACAGGGTGGCTCTGAGCCTCGGGGCAGCCAGCAACCTAGGCTGGCTACAGAAACAGCCAAATCCATACCACGATGACTACTCCGACGAGTGGTAACAAGGCTCCATGAAGCAGTGGTCCTCCAACCAAACCTAGAGTTCACGAATGGTTTCACTAGCCTTCCATCAGCAGGTTGCTCCAAAGGGGACTGACAAGACAAGCCAGCAGCCCACACTCAACCCCAAGGCTACTGATATTCCAAGCCCCAAGACGGGAATCAGGAGCCTATGCTTAACTCAATCAAAACAAGGCACAGCTGGAAGACCCGGAGTCCTGAGTCCATGGACAAGACCATGAATCAGAATGCAGACTTCACGGACTGGACCATGACATGTCCTGGGATGGCCCATTGTACAAGGCCAGGAAAATGTGTCAGATGAGGGCTCTTGACCACTCAATCTATCTCATTGTGACATTAAACCCGACTGCCTGCCTGCACCGCACTCTCTCTCTAGTTTATTCTGCACTCTGTTATTGTTTCACTTTGAATTCCCTCAAAGCACTGCGTAAATGATCTGATCCGTATGAAAAAATATTTATGCATTTCACAGCACCTCGGTACATATGACACTGATAAACCAGTTTACCAATTTCGTCTTGCTACACTGAGGGAGATTAGGTCTGTCCAGACCAGGTAACTGACTGTGACCTGGGAACTGACTAGGATCTGGGACCTGGGAACTGACCGGGATCTGGGAACTGACCAGGACCTGGGAACAGACCGAGACCTGGGAACTGACCGAGACCTGGGAACTGACCGGGTCATGTGAACTGACCGGGATCTGGGAACTGACTGTGACCTGGGAACTGACTGTGATCTGGGAACTGACTGGGACCTGGGAAATCACCGGGACCTGGGAACTGAGAGTGCCTGTCAATTCTGCTGATCCCAGTCAATTCCCAGGCATAATGGGTCCGATTCCGTGAAGCCTATGATGTCCACGAAACTGACATTAACCAACAACTGGGGGTGAGATCTATGTCCTCACCAGGCCCACCAAACTGGTGAATCCTGACCTACTAACTGAAGGATTCTCAAACACTACGTGACTCCACTGGTCGCCCCAGACTTGGGCCGATTGAGAACGACATCATTCCCACAAATTTCAAAGGTCAGTGTCACAGTCGAGTGTGCAGTCAGAAGCTCAGGAACAGGTCGGCACAGTTCCGGTGAGAAACCTTTCTGCAGTGTCCCAGGCACAGAGTATCAGGTCAGCTGCGTTCACAAGTAAAATGAAATTGAATCTACATTATACACAATTTTCACAAGAAAGATCACAAGAGAACTAGAAACGAATGTTGTCCACCTTAGTGCAGAAACAGAATCGGAATCAGGTTTGTGACGTGAAATTTGTTAACTTAGCAGCTGCAGTTCAATGCAATACATAATCCAGCAGACAGAGAGAAAAAAATAATAAATAAAATAAAACATGATAATAAATAAACAAGTAAATCAATTACGTATATTGAATAAGTGATTAAAAAGTGTGCAAAAACAGAAATACTCTATATTGAAAAAATTTAGGTCATCTCCAAAGATTCAATGTCCATTTAGGAATCGAATGGCAGAGGGGAAGAAGCTGTTCCTGAATCGCTGAGTGTGTGCCTTCAGGCTTCTGTATCTCCTACCTGATGGTAACAGTGAGAAAAGGCATGCCCTGGGTGCTGGAGATCCTTAATAATGGACGCTGCCTTTCTGAGACACCGCTCCCTAAAGATGTCCTGTGTATATTGTAAGCTAGTACCCAGGATTGAACTGACTAGATTTACAACCTTCTACAGCATCTTTCGGTCCTGTACAGTAGCCCCTCCATACCAGACAGCGATGCAGCCACGGTTACAACCATAGAAGTTTTGAGTGTATTTGTTGACATGCCATTTCTCTTCAAACTCCTCATAAAGTACAGCTGCTGTCTCTCCTTCTTTATGACGACATCAATAAGTTGGGACCAGGTTAGATCCTAAGAGATCTTGACACCCAGGAACTTGAAGCTGCTCACTCTCTCCACTTCTGATCCCTCTATGAGGATTGGTATGTGTTCCTTCATCTTACCCTTCCTGAAGTCCACAATCAGCTCTTTCGTCTTACTGACGTTGAGTGCCATGTTGTTGCTGCGGCACCACTCCACCAGTTGGCATATCTCACTCCCTGTACGCCCTCTCGTCACCACCTCAGATTGTACCAACAACGGTCGTATAGTCAGCAAATTTGTAGATGGTATTTGAGCTATACCTAGCCACACAGTCAAGGGTATAGAGAGAGTAGAGCAGTGGGCTAAGCACACACCCCTGAGGTGCACCAGTGTTGCTTGTCAGAAAAGAGAATATGTTATCACCCATACGCACAGATTGTGGTCTTCCAGTTAGGAAGTCAAGGATCCAATTGCAGGTGGAAGTAAAGATCCCCAGATTCTGCATCTTCCCAATCAGGATTGTGGAATGATGGTATTAAATGCTGAGCTATAGTCGATGAACAGCATCCTGACGCAGGTGTCTGTGCTGTCTCGGTCTTCTAAAGCCATGTGGAGAGCCATTGAGATAGCGTCTGCCGTTGAACTATTGTGGCGATAGAGTAGTCATATTGTTGCAGAAATGTTGTGATGAGGTTTGTGCCAGTTGGTTCAAGAATCAAATGATTGAAGGGAGATACAACAACTGGTCCTGAATGTTGGTTCGGAAGGACCCCAGGCTTCGGAATCTCCTGCCCAATGGAAGTTGGAAGTCCTGCCTGTCCATTGGAGTCTTACATCAGTCGAGGTGACCAGCTGGAACTTCGGCTGTGGTCGGGAAATGCCAGTTGAAATCCAGTAGTGTAGCATCTAGGGCTGCATCCATTCCCTCCTGCCAGGCAAGGGTTAATATATCATTACAGTTGAGATGAAGACTGACCGTTGTTAATCTGATCTAAATTGAGGTTCTGTTTTTGCTCTGCCAAGCCGACAGAACGTAATTCCGCACCCTGCGGAACAAGTGCTACACATGCCCTTACACTCCTCCCTCACCACCATTCAGGGCCCCAGACAGTCCTTCCAGGTGAGGCGACACTTCACCTGCGGACTGGGCTGGGGGTGATATACTGCGTCCGGTGCTCCTGATGTGGCCTTCGATATATTGGCGAGACCCGACGCAGACTGGGAGACCATTTCGTTGAACGCCTACGCTCTGTCCGCCAGAGAAAGCAGGATCTCCCAGTGGCCACACATTTTAATTCCACGTCCCATTCCCATTCTGACATGTCTATCCACGGCCTCCTCTACTGTAAAGATGAAGCCACACTCAGGTTGGAAGAACAACACCTTATATTCTGTCTGGGTAGCGTCCAACCTGATGGCATGAACATTGATTTTTCAAACTTCCGCTAATGCACCACCTCCCCCTCGTATCCTATCTGTTATTTATTTATTTATTTATACACACACATTCTTTTTCTCTCTCTCCTTTTTCTCCCTCTGTCCCTCCCCTTGCCCATCCTCTGGTTCACCCTCCCCCTTGTCTTTCTCCCCAGACCTCCCGTCCCATGATCCTCTCATATCCCTTTTGCCAATCACCTGTCCAGCTCTTGGCTCCATCCCTCCCCCTCCTGTCTTCTCCTATCATTTCAGATCTCCCCCTCCCCCTCCCACTTTCAAATCTCTTACCACTCTTCCTTCAGTTAGTCCTGACGAACGGTCTCGGCCCGAAACGTCGACTGTACCTCTTCCTAGATTGCTGCCGGGCCTGCTGCGTTCACCAGCAACTTTTATGCGAGTTACACTGACGGATTTTCTGTTCAAGGGCACTGGCGTACCCATACCAGGCCGTGATGCAGCCGGACAACACACTGTCCTCCATGTGTTGCTTCTGCAAGAAGATTGAGCATGTCCTGGGATGACCCATTGTACAAGGCCAGGAAAATGTGTCAGGTGAGGGCTCTTGACCACTCAATCTATCTCATTATGGCATTAAACCCGACTGCCTGCCTGCACCGCACTCTCTCTCTAGTTTATTCTGCACTCTGTTATTGTTTCACGTTGAATTCCCTCAAAGCACTATGTAAATATCTGATCTGTATGAAAAAATATTTATGCATTTCAATGTATCTTGGTACGTATGACACTGGTAAACCAAGACAAGTCAAGACAAGTCAAGTCAAGTCAGTTTTTATTGTCATTTCAACCATAACTGCTGGTACAGAACATAGTGAAAGTCAGACAACGTTTTTCAGGACCATGGTGCTACATGAAACGATACAAAAACTACACTGAACTACATAAGAAAAAACACAAAAACCAGACTGGACTAGAGACCTATCAAGGACTGCATAAAACAGTGCAGGCACTACAATAAATAATAAACAAGACATTAGGCACAGTGGAGGGTATAGTAGGTTGGTGTCAGTCCAGGCTCTGGGTATTGAGGAGTCTGATGGCTTGGGGGAAGAAACTGTTACATAGTCTGGTCGTGAGAGCCCGAATGCTTCGGTGCCTTTTGCCAGATGGCAGGCTGGAACCTGGGCACAGATAGACACCTGGGACTGACCAGGACCTGGGAACTGAACGGGTCCTGGGAACTGACCAGGACCTGGGAACTGAACGGGACCTGGGAACTGATTGGAATCTGGGAACTGACCGGGACCTGGGAACTGACCGGGACCTGGGAACTGACTGGGATCTGTGAACTGACTGGGACGTGGGCACTGATCGGGACGTGGGAACAACTGGGACCTGGCAACTGACTGGGATCTGGAAACTGACGCACTGACTTCGACCAGGGAACTGACAAGGACCTTGGAATTGACAGGTAGCTGGGAACTGACTGGGAACTGGGAACTGACTGGGATCTGGGAACTATCCGGGACCTGGAAACTGAGAGTGCCTGTCAATTCTCCTGATCCCAGTCAATTCCCAGGCATAATGGGTCCGATTCCGTGAAGCCTATGATGTCCACGAAATTGACATTAACCAACAATTGGGGGTGAGATCTATGTCCTCACCAGGCCCAACAAACTGGTGAATCCTGACCTACTAGCTGAAGGATTCTCAAACACTACGTGACTCCACTGGTCGCCCCAGACTTGGGCCGATTGAGAACGACATCATTCCCACAAATTTCAACGGTCAGTGTCACAGTCGAGTGTGCAGTCAGAAGCTCAGGAACAGGTCGGCACAGTTCCGGTGAGAAACCTTTCGGCAGTGTCCCAGGCACAGAGCATCAGGTCAGCTGCGTTCACAGGTAAAATGAAATTGAATCTACAATTTTCACAAGAAAGATCACAAGAGAACTAGAAAATATCAGGTTTATTATCACCAGCATGTGATGCGAAATTTGTTAACTTTAGCAGCAGCAGTTCAATGCAGTACATAATCTAGCAGAGAGAGAAACAAATAATAGTAAATAAAACAAAACAAAATGAATAAACAAAATAAATCACTTCTGTATATTGAATAAGTATTTAAAAATGTGCAAAAATAGAAATATTGTATATTTAAAAAGTGAGGTAGTGTCCAAATCTTTATTATACGTTTAGGAATCGGATGGCAGAGGGGAAGAAGCTGTTCCTGAATCGCTGAGTGTGTGCCTTCAGGCTTCTGTACCTCCTGATGGTAACAGTGAGAAAAGGACATGCCCTGGGTGCTGGAGCTCCTGTATAATGGATGCTGCCTTTCTGAGACACTGCTCCCTGAAGATGTCCTGGGGACTTTGTAGGCTAGTACCCAAGATGGAGCTGACTAGATTTACAACCCTCTGCAGCTTCTTTCGGTCCTGTGCAGTAGACCCTTCATACCAGACAGTGATGCAGCCTTTCAGAATGCCTCCACGGTACAACTATAGAAGTTTTTGAGTGTATTTGTTGACATGCAAAATGATGGGAAACATCCTCTCCACATACGCTCTATCTGTGCCCTCTGATCCTAGACTCCCCCACTATAGGAAACATCCTCGCCACAACTACTGCATCTACACTGACTGGTCCTGCACTCCGTTACTATAGGAAACATCGCCTCCACCTCCATTCTAGCTGTGTCCTATGGCCGTAGACGCCCCCAGTTTAGGAAACATCCTCTCTAAATCGAATCTTTCTGAGCCCTCTGCTCCTAGACTTCACTAAAATTAGGAAGCATACTCACAACATCCACTCTATCTATACATTCTGGTCCAAGATCCCGCACTACATGAAACACCATCTCCACGTCCACTCTATTTGTTTTTCCTGGTCCCAGACATCCTCACTAGAGATATCGTCCTCAGCACATGCACTCTATCTGTGTCCTCTGGTCCTAGACTCCCCACTGTAGGAAACATCCTCTCCACATCCACTCTATCTGTGTCCTCTGGTCCTAGACTCCCCCACTATAGGAAACATCCTCTTCACATCCACTCCATCTGCGCCCTCTGGTCCTAGACTCCCCCACTATCTGAAACATCCTCTCCATATCCACTCTGTCTGTACCCTCTGGTCCTAGACTCCCTGACTGTAGGAAACATCCTCTCCACATCCACTCTATCTGTGTCCTCTGGTCCTAGACCCCCTCACTATAGGAAACATCCTCTCCACATATACTCAGTGTCCTCTGGTCCTAGACTCCCCCAATACAAATGCAAATAAATGTGATGTGCTAGATTTTCGTAGAACTGATCAAAATAGGACTACATGGTAAATGGTAGGGCATTAAAGAATGCTTTAGAACAGAGGGATCTAGGAATAATGATGCATAGTTCCCTGAATGTGGAATCTCATCTGGACAGGGTGGTGAAGAAAGCTTTTGGTCTGCTGGCCTTTATTAATCAGAGCATTGAGTATAGGAGTTGGGATATAATGTTGAAATTGTATAAGGCATTTGTAAGGCCAAATTTGCAGTATTGTGTACAGTCCTGGTCACCGAATTATCGGAAAGATGTCAACAAATTTGAGAGAGTACAGAGAAGATTTACTGGAATGTTACCTGGGTTTCATCTCCTGAGTTACAGAGAAAGGTTTAACAGGTTGGGTCTTTATTCTTTGGAACGTAGAAGGTTGAGGGGGAACTTGATAGCGGTGTTTAAAATTATGAGGGGGATTGATAGAGTTGACGTGGATAGGCTTTTTCCATTGAGAGTGGAGAAGATTCAAACAAGAGGGAATGAGTTGAGAGTTAAAGGGCAAAAGTTTAGGGGTAACACGAGGGGGAACTTCTTTACTCAGAGAGTGGTAGCTGTGTGGAACGAGCTTCCAGCAGAAGTGGTTGAGGCAGGTTCGATGTTGTCGTTTAAAGTTAAATTGGTTAGATATATGGACAGGAAAGGAATGGAGGGTTATGGGCTGAGTGCAGGTCGGTGGGACTAGGTGAGAGTAAGAGTTCGGCACGGACTAGAAGGGACGAGATGGCCGGTTTCCGTGCTGTAATTGTTATATGGTTATATGGTTAAAGGAAACATCCTCTCCACATCCACTCTGTCTGTGTCCTCTGGTCCTAGAGTTCCCCCACTATATGATATATCCTATCCGCATTCAGGGTGTCTTGGCCTTTCAGTGTTTAATAGGGTTCAATTTGTTCCCCACTGATCTCTCTCATCTCCCGAGTGCGGCGGTGGTCAGTCAGCATGGCGGATGTTACTGTAGTGGGGGAAAGTGACGAGTGAAAGGTGACGCGGGCAAGTGGTCCGAGGAGAAGAGGCTGGGAGTGCCTTGGCTTGCTCGCACTGGAGGTCAGAAGCGGGAGAGGGGAGTGTCGGGTGTGTGAGGATGGAGACGATTGTTCCCGGGAGGCAGCGCCGGACAAACACAACCAGTCAGGGTGATGCTTCAAGTTATTTTATTGAGTCTTTGCAAAAGCCACAAAAATGCAGAGCTTGTTCAACCACAGAAACGTCAGGGTGGGACACAATAGGGAAATGAACCAAACCCTTCCCAAGGAAAAGTGTTCCACTGGAAAAGCTATCGGTCGGAATCCATTCATTCCAATCGGAAACATTCCAACTGACAACCACGTGATCTAAGGAAATTGATGTCTTGAACCCATCCCTTCCAATGAGCCAGAATTCGAATGGGACCCGCCTCTCCCTAACAAATCCACTGCATTGAAACCAAGTTTTCCCGATGGACGGCGTCACGGCCCTGTGGGTTCTATACCAGGGCTCACGTTAGCCGGGTGGAGTCTGCTGACAAGTCCAGGCGGGTCGGACTCGCGGTGGGGGCGGCCGCGGGGGCTTTCAGAGAGCCGAAGATGCTGCTGTGTGTGCCCGAGTGACTGGAATGGGACAGGGTAGAAAGGGGCAGTGACGGGGGTAGTGACGTGATGCTGTGGTAGGGGTGTGTGTTGGAATGGGTCGTATTTGTGCAGAATCGCCACGCCAAGCTGCAAAGGTGGAGGATCTTCCTCCCGACGCCTCGCCGCCTCAGATCGCCCAGGGCGACAGCGTTGCGCCCCGGACCGCACGATTTACATAACTGCAGTCATTGGGAAGCGATTCACTCCACAGCACTTCTCCCCAAGGTAGAGGCGGAAATATCCCTGTCACGGAAAGTGGAATGGAAGAGGTTAGTGAGTTTCTGTGCCGTGAAGCGTGAATGGGATCTGATCCCGTACAGTATTTTCTGACTTCCAAGCTTGAAAAACTTACCCCCTCTCCCCATGTCCGTCCCCAGCTATTCCTCACGATCCAGTACGGCATCCCCCTTTCTAAAAAATCAGAAAACGGACAGAGTGAGATTCTCCTCCGAATCAGCGGCCGCACCCCTCACACTTCCTCGCTGAGCCCCGCGTCGCTGGCCCGTTCTCCAGGGGCCGGGCGCTGGAGTAGAGAGGGATCCGACGCACGGCGTGCGAGGGTAGGAGAGGCGCAGACCGGGCATTCAACCTTGTTCACAGGGAGAACCATCGCTGGGCACACCGAGGGCGTGGAGAACCAGGAATGTGAGAGTGGTCAGAGGGATTTACTCTGGGCGGTGGACGGGGAAGGCTAGGAAATGATTCAATGATTAACTGAGAAGAAGGAACACCGTGCGTTAATCAGAGATGAAAGTATAATAGCAATACAGTAGCTTAACTTTTAAATATGGAACAATGGTCGCTCTTTTACCCCGGCTCTGCTCCGCGCAGATACGCCCTTGGCACTGCGTGTTCTCTGCGTGTTAGCACTAAGCGAAGGCTCTGTTTGCAGTCCCAGGCGGAAGGGCGGGAGGATGAAGGGGATCTGGAGGGATTTTCCGCTTGGAGGAAAATGCTGTAGCAGCATTGGACAAGTGGTTGTATCACGGAGATAGAGCCGGCCAGAGATGAGTGAGGAGGAATTGATTTATCCGGAGGGTGGTGAACGGCCAAGCCATTGGGTTTAAAGCAGAGTTCAACAGATTCCTATTTAGTCCGGGTGTCAGGGAGAAGTGGGAGAATGGGTTTGGCAGTCATGATAAATGAACCACGATTGAATGGCGGAGTAGATTCGACGGGCCGAATGGCCTAATCCTGCTCCAACGTCTTACGGTCTTGTAAGGTCGAGGTGCTGGTCGCTGTTTGCGAATACTCCCAGTGCGTGGGGCGGGGGCGCGCGGCGTGAGATGCGCAGGGAGGTAGGATACAGAGATGGATAATTAGTAAATGTCTCTGTGTCTCCGACTTGATGAATGGCACAGCGCCCCGTCCACGGCACAGCGCCCCGCTGATCAGAGACGGGAGGTGGTACTCACGGTAGCCGAATCCCACAATGCACACGACGTGGTTCAATTTCCTCAAAGGGCACCTGAATGAGCTAGGACGCAGTATTCCCCTCCTGTAGGTCTGTGGGAAAGCGAGAAAATATAAGCGTCAGCTTCCTTTACAGCCTTACCCTTCGCCCACGGTCCCACGTCCTGTAGGTTAGGACGGGAGCTCGCTCAGCGTCGGGGATGAGCCCCAGGAATGGGATCGTGGGGTTCATTCGGAGCCAAAATGGGCCAAGCCGTGAGACACGTGGACAGGCATACAGACAAGGAGAGGACCCGGAGTGACGAGATTGGGTGGGAAGGACTTACTGGGTTGTAGGGCTGTTTCCACGCTGAAGGGTTAGAGTGAGAGAACGTGGACAGACAGAGGGGAGACCTCCAGTGAGTGAGTGAGCGAGAGAGAGAGAGATAGAGAGAACAGAGAGGGACGGGAGAGGACCTCTGGTGAGTATGTGAGGGAGAGAGAGAGAGACAGAGAGAACAAAGAGACATGGGAGAGGACGTCCAGTGAGTGAGTGTGAGTGAGAGAACAGAGTGAGAGTGGAAGAGGACCTCTAGTGACTGAGAGAGATAGAGAGAGGACAGAGAGAGATGGGAAAGGACCTCCAGTTAATGTGAGTGTGAGTGTGAGTGAGAGAGATAGAGAAGAGAACAGAGAGAGATGATAAATGACAAGGTTCCACACGGAAGGTTGGTTAGGAAGGTTCAATCGTTAGGCATTAATATCGAAGTAGTCAAATGGGTTCAGCAGTGGCTGGATGGGAGACGCCAGAGAGTAGTGGTGGATGACTGTGTGTCAGATTGGTGCCTCGGGGATCTGTACTGGCTCCAATGTTGTTTGTCATATTAATGATCTGGATGAGGGGGTGGTAAATTGGATTAGTAAGTATGGAGATGATACTAAGATAGGTGGCGTTGTGGCTAATGAAAGAGGTTTTCAAAGCTTGCAGAGAGATTTAGGCCAGTTAGAAGAGTGGGCTGAAAGATGGCGGATGGAGTCTAATGCTGAAAAATGTGAGGTGCTACATTTTGGTAGAACTAATCAAAATAGGACTACATGGTAAATGGTAAATGGTAGGGCATTGACGAATGCTGTAGAACGTAGGGATCTAGGAATAATGGTGCATAGTTCCCTGAGGGTGGAATTTCATGTGGACAGGGTAGTGAAGAAAGCTTTTGGTATGCTGGCCTTTATTAATCAGAGCAGTGAGTATAGGAGTTGGGATGTAATGTTGAAATTGTACAAGGCATTGGTGAGGCCAAATTTGGAGTATTGTGTACAGTTCTGGTCACCGAATTATAGGAAAGATATCAATAAAATTGAGAGAGTACAGAGGAGATTTACTAGAATGTTACCTGGGTTTCATCTCCCAAGTGACAGAGAAAGGTTGAAAAAGTTAGGTCTTTATCCTTTGGAACATAGAAGGTTGAGGCCCGACTTGATAGAGGTGTTTAAAATTATGAGAGGGATTGATAGAGTTGACGTGGATAGGCTTTTTCCATTGAGAGTGGGGGAGATTCAAACAAGACGACATGAGTTGAGAGTTAAAGGGCAAAAGTTTAGGGGTAACATGAGGGGGAACTTCTTTACTCGGAGAGTGGTAGCTGTGTGGAACGAGCTTCCAGCAGAAGTGGTTGACGCAGGGTCGATGTTGTCATTTAAAGTTAAATTGGACAGATATATGGACAGGAAAGGAATGGAGGGTTATGGGCTGAGTGCAGATCGGTGGGACTAGGTGAGAGTAAGAGTTCGGCACGGTCTAGAAGGGCCGAGATGGCCTGTTTCCGTGCTGTGATTGTTATATGGTTATATAGATGGAAGAGGACCTCTAGTTAGTGTGAGTGTGAGTGTGAGTGGCCCGCTAGTGAGTGTGTGAGAGACAGAAGAGAACAGAAAGAGATGCAAAGACCTCCAGTGAGCGAGAGAGAGAGAGAGAAGAGAGAGAACACAGAGAGAGATGGGAGAGGACCTCTAGTGAGTGAGAGAGTGGGAGAGAGAACAGAGAGAGATGGGAGAGAA
The DNA here is from genome assembly GCF_030028105.1 of Mobula birostris. Taxonomy (NCBI): domain Eukaryota; kingdom Metazoa; phylum Chordata; class Chondrichthyes; order Myliobatiformes; family Myliobatidae; genus Mobula; species Mobula birostris. Next base: position 145,342 of record NW_027275732.1, read on the forward strand.
CGTCTGGACTATCTACGTCTGAGTTCCTGAGGCTGACCCGGGACTTGCACGACTGACATAGTGAAAACCGAGTGAAAGCTGCTAACATAAATAAGGAAGCATTGAACACCGCCATTTACACCCCCAGAGATGGAGGTCGTCCATTGCTGCCGAAAGCGTCCGCAGCGTGACGGGCTGTAAGTATTATTTGTAATATTCAGTGCTGTCTGCTGGAAAAAAAACTCTAAAATTCCCATTAAGTTGTCGAGCTTATTGTCATCCACGTGTGCAGGGATGGTGGGCGATGTTTCACGGTGAACGTTGCTGTCTTGGGGCAGAACGTCCAGTAGACACTACAAGTGGGTTTCTCTGACACCGTCATCCCGTTTGAAACCACGCTTCCCTGAGGACACCAGCCGAGGCCCCGCTCGACGGCGCTGCTGCACTGAATCGTAGCCGGGTGTTGAAAACCGTGGAGACAGCCAGCAGCGGTCTCGTCACATCTGTGCGGCGGGGGGTGGGAGCGAGAGAAATGGTCGCAGAAGGGGCAGAGAGTTGCGTCAGGGTTTATAGGAGGAGGGGGCGTAGATTCCTACAGGCGGGTGGGGATCTCGACTCTTTTCGTGCGATCGGGAGAAGCGAACAGCTTACTTTCAGCAGGACGGCGTTCATTGAGACGACAATGGGTCCTCTTCGGTACACCCACTTCTGCATTTCTGAAGGAGAAAAAGTGAAACGTCACAAAGAGGAGAGCTGTGGCCCTTCAGGCCTTCTCCCACCATTCTATCCCCCCTCAGCTTGAACGCCGCGCAGGCCGTACGTTATCGGGTATTTACACTGCAGGGTATTTGGCCCATCGAGTTGCGCCACGACTGCCCGCAATCCCAAACCCCAACTCGCAGCTAGTTCCTATCTAGCCTGTTCACATGACCCCCCAATTTCCACCCCCCACCCCCGTCATTCCCACCCTGACCCGCACACTGGGCAGGTTAAAAAGAAGGCAAACGTGACCCCGCAGCTTTTCTCGCAACAAATTCTCCCCTCAATTCGGCTGCCGGCAGACAGAACATTATCTCGTGATTTTCCCCGACGACATTCAGCCCATCAAGTTAGTGCTGCTCTCCCTGCAATCGTAACACCTACCCCATTTAACCAACAACCTTACCCCTCCGCCCTCCTCACCTTTCACTCACAGACCAGGGCTACGAGATTAGACCATAAGACCAAAAGATATAGGAGCAGAATGAGGCCATTCGGGCCATTGAGTCCGCTCCGCCATTTCATCACGGCCGATCCATTTTCCCTCTCAGCCTCAATTTCCTGCCTTCTCCCCGTATCCCTTCGCGCCCTGACTGAACAAGATTCTGACAACCTCTGCCATAAATATACGTAAAGACTTGCCCTCCACAGCCGCCTGTGCTAACAAATTCCACAGACAGACCGTTCTCTGACTAAAAAGATTCCTTCTCATCTCCGTTCTACAAAGAGATGACTCTCTATTCTGAGACTCTGTCTTCTGGTCTGAGACTCTCCCACCATAGGAAACATCCTCTCTACATTCACTCTATCGAGGCCTATCACCGCTCGATAGGTTTCTACGAGGTCGCCCCTCATTCTTCTGAATTCCAGTGAGTGCAGTCCCAGAGACACCGAACGCTCCTCATACGACAGGTACTTCACTCCCGGAATCATTTTCCTGAACCTCCTTTGAACCCTCTCCAGTGTCAGCACGTCCTTTCTTTTAAGATAACGGACCCAAACCAGCTCACAACACTCCAAGCGAGGCTTCGCCAGTGCTTTAGAAAGCCTTAATATTACCTCCTTGTGTTTTTACATATTCTAGTCCTCCTGAAACGACAGCTCTCTCTCTCTCACACACACACACACACACACACACACACACACACACACACACACACACACACACACACACACGCATATACACATACACGGATATACACACACACACACACACACACGCATACACACACACACACACACATGCACACACACACACACACACACACACACACATACACACACAGACAGACACAGACACACACACACACGCACACACACACACACACAGACACAGCACCAGTGGTCGGAATCGAACGCGGTTCACTGGAGCAGCTGGGCAGCCGAACTACCCGCTGAACCACAGCCAACGGGCCAGCCTCTGGCCCTCGTAAAAGGGCTTCCACAGCGAACCTACGGACCTGCCCCTTCAAACCGACTACGGGTCACGCCCTCTCCGCCTGTCTCTGCAAGTGTGCACGGCGACAAAAGCGACCGGTTTACAAAGTTCTCCCCACCCCCCACCCCCCCACCCCCACGCTCCAGTGCGCCCTCCAAACCATTCTGGTCTATTTGGCGAGTCGGGTTGGGGTAGGGGAAGAGAACAGCGAGAGGCACCGCGCTCTTGCCCCCCCCACCCCTTCCCCACCCTCTACACCCCGGATACTCACCTCGCTCATAAGGGGTGATGCATCGGAAGGTCTTTATCTTGGCGACACGTCTCTGGCGTACCTGTCTGCACCTACACTGCCTGGCCTTGTAGGGGTATCGCCTTTGAGACATCAATCCCCCTGTTAACAGAAAGCAGGATTATCTCCCTCCTCTTCAATTCCACCTCGCCTCCCCACAGACCGTCCTTGCACAACCCTGAGGAGGAGAGGATCCCAGAGACTCACCCGGCCCCCACGCTTAGAACACAGGGCGGATCACGGCATTGGGCCAACTCTTTACCCTCCTCTAAGATCAATCTAATCCTCCCCTTACACACAGCCCTCCATTTTTCTCACATCTTAAATGCCCCGAATGTATCAGCCTCTACCACCACCCCTGTCAGGGATCTGAAAACACTCAGCACAAGACGGTCCTACCCGCCTGAGTTTTATCTCCACCTCTAATTCTCCTCTTTCCGGTAATCTGCTTCCCCTTCGCCCTTCGTTTCCCCTTCCGACTAACGCGGTTCTCTGGAGCCGTTGGGCAGCCGCACTACCCTCTGAGCCACAGCCAACGGGCCAGCCTCTGGCCCTACGTTAACCCCGGTAACACCGCACCCAACCCCCCCCCCACGGGCACTCTTCCGTCACCTCCTCCCATCAACTCCCCGCATCTGACGCTGTACCCTTCCCCTCCACCTCACTCCCCCTATCACTATCACCAGCTCTCGCCTGGGTTCACCTATCCGCCTCACTCTTCCCCTCACCTGTCTATACTGGCTATCGCTCTTCTGCCCATCACAATCGAAAGGCGGAATAGCCCCCCTCCCCCCAGCCCCCAGCCCTGTTTTTCAAGCCGCTCCGCATCAGAAAGCGATCATCCAACTGCCCTGGCCAGTCCAGATCGCCTCGGGGTCCACCCCCACCACAGGCGATCTGTGATCTCAGATTGATTGAGTCTTGCCCCAAAGCCCTTCCCCTAAATGTCCGTCCTCCATCGCAGGGGCAGCCCGTTCCCCACCGGCCTCTCAAACACCGGTAACACTCCACCAGTCAGGCGGCATCCGCGGAGAGAGAGGCTGAGATAAAGTGTCACACTGGACCTGGTATTAGTGCCACGAGGGGGTGCAGGGAAGGGATATAGATGGGATAAGTGAATGGGCATGCGTACAGTTCTCCCCGGGTGCTCCGGTTGGTAGATTGTAACTTGCCCCGTGGTTAGTCTCGGGTTCAATTGCAGGTTGCGGGGCGGCGCAGCTCGAAGGGCTGCCGTGGAAATAAACATAAAATGAAGTGTTCCAGTTACCGAGAAAGCGCAGCGTGGGGAGGCAGATCGAGTGCACGGACCACGAAGAGGGAGGTCGGCAGATGAAGGCTCGTAACACCAGCATCGGAGCCTTCCTTAAGCCTGGTGTACATTTCAATCAGCCGCTGTGTCTGCTGCCTGATTTTTTTGGGGGGTCGGGGTGTGTGAAGAGAAACTGACCAGGATGAGAGAAGTCCTCAGTTATCCTGGCTGCTTCCTCGAGGCAGCGGGAATTGCAGATGGGGAGGCTAATATTAAGATCAGATGTTTGGGAAGGAGTAAGGATAAGGTGGGGGACGATAGATAACGGCCTCCCTCTAGCCTTATTCAATGCCTTTCAATGCTACAGAGAGAGGAGAGGAGAGGTTTGCGATTCCGTGTTACCATTCGGGCTTTCCGTGCAGTGTGCCAGTCTTCACAGGTCAGAAAGACAGAGAACATGCTTACCTAGACGTACTATACTGTAGAACGCGCTGAAGGGAAAACCACCTTTACAAGCCCTGTCGTACGAGTCACAGTCCAGGATCTCTGCGGACATAAACCAAAGGAGACTTCAGTCACGGCGACAGGGATGAGGTGTGTGTGTGTGTGTGTGTGTGTGTGTGTGAGTGTGTGAGTGTGTGTGTGTGTGTGAGTGTGTGTGTGTCTGTGTGTGTGTGTGTGTCTGTCTCTGTGTGCGTGTGTGTGTGTATGTGTGTGTGTGAGTGTGAGTGTGTGCGTGTCTGTCTCTGTGTGCGTGTGTGTGTGTGCGCGTGTGTGTGTGTGTGTGAGTGTGAGTGTGCGTGTGTGTGTGTCTGTGTGTGTGTGTCTGTCTCTGTGTGCGTGTGTGTGTATGTGTGTGTGTGTGTGAGTATGAGTGTGTGTGTGTGTGTCTGTGTGTGTGTGTGTGTGTCTGTCTCTGTGTGCGTGTGTGTGTATGTGTGTGTGTGAGTGTGAGTGTGTGTCTGTGTGTGTGTCTGTGTGTGTGTCTGTGTCTGTCTCTGTGCGTGTGTGTGTGTATGTGTGTGTGTGTGAGTGTGAGTGTGTGTGTGTCTGTCTGTGTGTGTGTGTATGTGTGTGTGTGAGTGTGTGTGTGAGTGTGAGTGTGAGTGTGTGTGTCTGTGTGTGTGTGTGTCTGTGTGTGTCTGTGTGCGGGTGGTTGGGGTTGAGCGGAATCGGGGCGGCAGGGGGGTGCGGGTTGGGGAGAGGGTGGTATACGCGGGCATTACCTTGCTCCGAGAGGACAGTCAGTGATTTCGTCTTCAAGTACCACAGCGACTCGACATTGGCAACGCACGCAAAAGCCCAGGACGCAGAGCACCTCCTCTGCAGGGAGAGATGAGAGCATGCATATGTTTTGTCTGTTCCTGTCTCTGCAATCTGGCCCCCCTCAGCAGCCTCCACCCACTCCCCAACTTCCACTCGACCTTCCCGCAGTTACCTGTTCTATTCCGGATTTTGTCTGTACACACTTTAACGGTTACACTCTATTCTGCGCGGTTATTGTCTTACCTTGTTCCACTTCAACGCACCGTGTAGTAAGAGCATATGACATAGGATTGGAAATACGCCATTCGGCTCACTGACCTGTTCCGCCGTTCCTCAACGGCTGATTTATTGTCCCTCTCAACCACATTTTCCTGCCTTCTCACGCAACCTTTGACACTCTGACTGACCTGCCGACGCCTGATTTAAATCTGCCCGATGACTTGTCCCCGACAGCTGTCTGTGGCAACAAATTCCACAGATTCACCAGCTCTGACAAAAGAAATGCATTGAACCATAGAACCATAGAACACTACAGCACAGAAAACAGGCCATTCGGCCCCTCTATGCTGTGCCGAAACTTTAATGTATTCCGCTACTCCCATTGACCTGCATGCAGTCCATAACCCTCCAGACCGCTCCCATCCATGTACCTATCCAATTTATTCTTAAAACTTAACAGCGACCCTGCTTTTACCACGTCTGAAAGCAGTTCGTTCAACACTCCCACCACTCTCTGAGTGAAGAAGTTCCCCCTAATGTTCCCCATCAACTTTTCCACTTTCACCCTAAAGCATTGTCCTCTCGTATTTATCTCTCCTAATCTAAGTGGAAAGAGCCTATTCACATTCACTCTGTCTACACCCCTCATAATTTTGCAAACCTCCTCATCTCCGTTCTTAACGGACACCCCTCTAAGCAGAGGCTGCTCCCTCCGGTCCTGGACTCTCCCACTATAGGAAACATCCTCTCCATATCCACTCTATCTGTGTCCTCTGGTCCTGGACTCTCCCACTATAGGAAACATCCTCTCCATATCCACTCTATCTGTGTCCTCTGGTCCTAGACTCCCCCACTATAGGAAACATCCTCTCCATATCCACTCTATCTGTGTCCTCTGGTCCTAGACTCCCCCACTATAGGAAACATCCTCTCCACATCCACTCTATCTGTGTCCTCTGGTCCTAGACTCCCCCACTACAGGAAACATCCTCTCCACATCCACTCTATCTGTGTCCTCTGGTCCTAGACTCTCCCACTATAGGAAACATCTTCTCCACATCCACTCTATCTGTGTCCTCTGGTCCTAGACTCTCCCACTATAGGAAACATCGTCTTTACATGCACTCTATCTGTGTCCTCTGGTCCTAGACTCTCCTACTAAAGGAAACTGTCGAAGTTCTGAAACAGAAGTTGGGACGCACCTGATTTCTGACCACAGTTACAGCTCCTCTGCTACGCCAGTCCCATTGGCGTATTGTCCGACATTCTGTCAGGGGTTCGGCCATGGGTATCTTCGTCATCTCCTCCATCCAGGATGAGTCGTTCATCATTACCGGGTTGAGGTAGAACTGATTGAATTCTTCGTCTGAGGAGCGGGGAAGGAAGGGATGCATTTTAGAATTATCGACGTTTCTGCCCAGGCGCAGGCAGTTCCTCTGGAGGCGTGGGGTCGTGGGCTGGAGGTTTATGGCTGGCAGGCCTGGGAATGCTGGGCTTCAGATGTACTGCACTGGAGCCCGTGCTTCGGCCCTCTTTGTGCCAACTCTGATGCCAAATTCAATTCTCTTCATCTGCCTGCACGGGAGCCACATCCCTCTATTCCCTGCATGTCTGCGTGTCTGCCTAAATGCCGTTTACATACCACGCTTGTAGCGGCTTTCCGCACCGCCCTGCAAGCCCATTCCGGACTCCCACCACTGTGTAAAATATCTGCCCTCACATCTCCCCTAAACTTTTCCCTTCACCCCTTCTCAAAGATTGTCTCGTCTGGGTAGCCTCGTTTCAAAGATGTTCCCTCTTCTATTTGACCCGTGCACTCTTGGAACAGGACCATCAGTCTCATTCCGGACTATGCTTAACAACTTTATGAACTTTTGCTGGAGAAAACAACCCAAGTTTGGCCAACTTCTCCTGACATGTAATACTGATTTATCGAGACAGCACCTTCTCTGATGAACACAGCAGATTCTAGAATCGCAGCTTGTCAGACAGCGTCTGTGGTGATGGAAGCAGGGAGAGTGCTGCAAAACAAAGTTCCTTTCTTCCACAGTGGCGCAGAGGGTTGAGCCACTGCGTCAGTGATCCAGAGATCCGGGTTCGATCCCCGTCTCCAGTCATGTGTGTGTGTGTGTGTGTGTGTGTGTGTGTGTGTGTGTGAGAGAGAGAGAGAGAGAGATACGTGTGTGTGAGAGAGAGAGAGAGATACGTGTGTGTGAGTGAGAGAGAGAGACAGAGAGAGATACGTGTGTGTGTGTGTGTGTGTGTGAGAGAGAGAACGATAAGTGTGTGTGAGTGAGAGAGAGAGAGATACGTGTGCGTGAGAGAGAGAGAGATACGTGTGTGTGTGAGAGAGAGACAGAGAGAGATACGTGTGTGTGTGAGAGAGAGAGAGAGAGATACGTGTGTGTGTGAGAGAGAGAGAGAGATACGTGTGTGTGTGAGAGAGAGGGAGAGAGAGACAGAGAGAGCGATACGCGTGTGTGTGGGAGAGAGAGAGAGGGAGAGAGAGAGATACGTGTGTGTGTGAGAGAGAGAGAGAGGGAGAGAGAGATACGTTTGTGTGTGAGAGAGAGGGAGAGAGAGACAGAGAGAGCGATACGTGTGTTTCTGTGTGTGACAGAGAGGGAGAGAGAGAGAGAGATACGTGTGTGTGTGAGAGAGAGAGAGATACGTGTGTGTGTGTGAGAGAGAGAGAGAGATACGTGTGTGTGTGTGAGAGAGACAGAGAGAGATACGTGTGTGTGTGAGAGAGAGGGAGAGAGAGACAGAGAGAGCAATACGTGTGTGTGTGTCTGAGAGAGAGAGGGAGAGAGAGAGAGAGATACGTGTGTGTGTGTCAGAGAGAGAGAGAGGGAGAGAGAGATACGTTTGTGTGTGAGAGAGAGGCAGAGAGAGACAGAGAGAGCGATACGTGTGTGTGTGTGAGAGAGAGAACGTGTGTGTGTGTGAGAGAGTTATGAGTGTGTGAGTGTGAGAGAGATACGTGTGTGTGAGAGAGGGAGAGATACGTGTGTGTGTGAGAGAGAGAGAGAGATACGTGTGTGAGTGAGAGAGATACGTGTGTGTGTGAGAGAGAGAGAGAGATACGTGTGTGTGTGAGAGAGAGAGATACGTGTGAGTGTGTGAGAGAGAGAGAGATACATGTGTGTGTGAGAGGGAGAGAGCGATACGAGTGTGTGTGTGTGTGAGAGAGAGAGAGAGAGAGAGATACATGTGTGTGTGAGAGGGAGAGAGCGATACGTGTGTGTGTGCGTGTGAGAGAGAGAGAGAGCGGTACGTGTGTGTGAGAGAGAGAGAGTTATGTGTGTGAGTGTGAGAGAGATACGTGTGTGTGTGAGTAGAGTTATGTGTGTGTGAGAGAGAGAGGGGTACGTATGTGTGAATCACTGTAATTAACCAACCGGCTCAATGGGCTTTTGGGCAGGTCCAAATTCACACCGGCCATTTGGCATGGAGAGCAGGTGCTGTGCTGTGCGAATGTGGACCGGACTCTCCCACAGCCGCACGGGTGGGGAGGGGTGTTGTGTCACAACAGGCTGCCGGTACCTGTCATGTCACTGAATTCGGTGATTCCATGCTCGGCCGTTCCTGTGTCGTCCTTCTCAAACATCTGAGCCTTCTTCATGTTCTCCACAAAGATCTGGAAACGGCGATTCTCTTCTGCCGAGAGAGAGGGAGTGTGTAAGGAGAGGGAGAGAGGGGAGAGGAGGATGAGAGTGAGAGGCAGAGATAAAGAGGTGAGAGAAATGTAAAGTGTGTGTGTGGGGACAGAGAGAAAGTGAGAAGGGACAGAATGAGGAGGAGAGAGTGGGGCGAGGAGGAGAGTGTGAATGTGTAAGAGAGAGCAGGACAGAGAAAAAGGGAGTGGGGGAGGGTGTAGAAGGGGTTGTTGGTGCCCAGTAGAACCCTCTGTTCCTCCACCCCTCTCTCCCTCCCTCCCCACTCCCTTTGCCCGACCCCCTTCTCCCCATCCCTTCCCGGGACAGAACGAGTCCGGTTCCCCTTACCTTCCTCTCCGTCATAACTCCTGTTGTAAGCCACTTTGAACTCCTCGAAATCGGACCGCATTTGGAACTGGGGACGGAAGAAGTTGCCGTTAGTCGGGAATCTCCTTCCCTCAATCCGTGTCGCTGGGAACCTCTGAGAAGGCCATCCCAGCCCTGAGCAGTGCGGGCCGCCCCCGCCCGCCCTCTCCCCGGTACGGACACACCCTTGGTGTGGAGGGCGTGGAGGGCGACGGGGTTAGTGAAGGTGCGGTAGAGGGGAAGGGGACAGTGTGGAAGTGGCCGTGGTGGTTGATGCAGTGGAGGGGGATGAAACTGTCGAGAATACGGGAGTGAAGAGGAATGGAGGGGGGGCGGTTTAGAGGGGAGGGGAGTGAGGAGTGGTGGAGGGGGTTGTAGGGGGATAGATGGGGATGGAGAGGGAGGGGGATGGGGACGGAGTGGGGAGCGAAAGGAAAATACAGGGCAGTGAGGGGACAGGCGGTAGGGGAGTGAGGTCAAGGGCGAGGGAGGGCACTGAGGGGAAGGGAAATGAGGTGGAGCAGTGGCGAGGGAGGGAGGCCGGATGGGGTGAGGACAGGAAGTGTTGGGGGAGGGAACGGAGGGAGTGAGTGTGGAGTTGAAGTGAGTGCGTGTGGACGGTGGGGGATGAGTGGTTGTGTTGGGTGAAGGGAGGGAAGACGGACGCAGAGTTTGAAACGGGATGAAAAGGAACCGAGAGGAATGGGCGATGCTGTTGGATGGGGTGGGGTGGGGGGGGGGTCTCTGCAAGAGTGGGGCAGAGGTTTAGGTTGAGTGGTGAAAGGCTGAGCAGGAATCTGAGCGGTAAATTCTACACCCAGCGGGTACTGAATGCATGGGACGAGCTGCCGGGTGAAGTAAGGGTGAGCCGGATTATTCCCAGGGCAGCTCCATCCGTCCACATTCGGAAGGGACCGTGATGGGCCAGTACCGAACGCAGGGCGGGCACCGTGGTCGGCAGCGACTGGTTGAGCCGAATGGCCTGTCCCCTCCGAGACCCCGCAGCGGTGAGACTCTCCAGCACTACCGCTGTTCAGCAGCCGCCTCGGCTGCCTGGTGTCCCGGGTCGTTGGCGAGCGGGTCCCCCAGGGTCCCGACGTCCCGCTCCGAAACGGCCGAAGGGACCTCATGGTCAGCGCGCCTCGGCGCTCCCTCACTCACCATCGCCTCATCTTCTGGCAGATCCGCCGGGGAGGAGCACCGAGACGGGAGGACCTGGGTCGCCACCAGGCAGGCAACGAGAAGCCGGAACATTGCGATATCCGCACCCGATACCGAACAACAGAGCAGGACCTGGAGTTGGGGGTGAGAGTGATAAAACAATTTCGAACCGATGGGCGGCTCAGAAAATTGTACAAGGGTCGCGCCCTTCCGTGGGGCGGAGTTCCCTCAGCACCCCACCACAGTGCGAACCTCCTCCTCACCGCCTCTCACAGCGCAGCCCTCCCTGACTCAGAATGGAGCACCGTCATGACTCCTCTGACCATTAGGAACCCCCTCCCTCCCTCCCGTCCCACTCCCCTCTCAACACGGATCCCTCAAACCCTTCCTACGGTGCGGAGTCCCCCCTCACCAGCACTGCTCCCCACCCCTCCGCTTACACTGTGCGGAGATCCTGCCTGATTTGCCCCTCCAGCAGTGCGGTGGTCTCACCCCCTGACTGTCCCGGAGCGCAGATCTCCCTCACACCCCACCTCGGTGAGGGATCCCTCCTCACTCGCGCCTCCCTCAGCACTGACACCAGGGGTGCCTCACTGCACTGAGCTGGGTGGGGGAGACGGTGACTGACTGAGAGGGAGATCGACATCCTCTGCCCCACCCGTCAGACTAGCCCCGTTCCAGGAAGCCAGTCTCTCCAAGGACGAACACTGGCAATTCCTGACATCGTGCTCACTCACCACACTCGTTCGGACAACTCCAGCCGCTGTGGTGGACTGCAAGGATGTCTACCGTCTCTTATAGTCCCTGTCTGGCCCCTTCCCCCCCCCCCTCCCATCTGATCCTATCAACCCCCCGCCCCCGTCCAACGGACACCCCGAACTGATAAGGACCTGAACGATGTTACAATCCCACTTCCCCCTTCCACCAACGGTCGCCCACCGTCGCCCACTTCCCCCCACCCTCCTGAACTGCTCGGACGTTAGTAACCCTCTCCTCGGCCCTCTCTACTGAAGCAGCAGCCCTCGCCGCTCTGCCTCAGAATCTGAGGAATGCGTTGCCACAGTCGACTGTGGAGGCAAACTCACTGAGTGAATTTAGAGCAGAGGTCGATAAGCTCTTGATTAGACAGGCCTTGAAAGGTTATAGGGAGAAGGCAGGAGAATGGGGTTGAGATGGATAATAAATCAGCCCAGATGGGATAGAGAAGCAGACCCGATGGGCTGAATGGCCTGTCACACCTCTACACACACACACACACACACATCTCATTTGAATTTTCCCCCTCTCAATTTAAACACATGTCCTCTAGTTTTAGACGTTACAATGCAGGTGATGGAAAGGTACCAGCTGCCTACTCCATCTTGCCCTCCCCGAGGTCCCGGTATCTCTTTCTCCCACTCCAGAGAAGCCACGGGGATCTGGGGGGCAGCAGAGTGGAGTCAGCAGCCCTCGGCACTCCCTCACTCACTATCTCATTGTCCTCCACACAGTCCAAGTGAGAAGGGATAGAAGAGGTTGGCACCACATTGTGGGCCAAAGGGCCAGTCCTGCGCTGTGATGCTCTATGGCATCTCCCCTCAGCTTCCGCCGCTCCAGAGAAAACCACCCAAGCTTCTCCAGCCTCTCGCAACAGCACACACCCTCTAATCCAGGCAGCATCTGGGTGGAACTCCTCTGCAGCCCTCCAAAGCCTCCTCACCCTTCCTGTGGAGGGGAGGCCAGAACTGAGGGAAATTTCTCCAGAAGTGGCTCAACTAGAGTTGCAGAAAGCTGCAACGTTACTTCCTGACTCCTGAACTTAAGAAAGACGAGCTCGTCGTCGGCTTCCTGGACAGCCCTGTGGACAAGGGTGGCTACTTTCAGAGAAGGTGGAATTGGATCTGCCATCAGCTACTGCCCTTTGGTCGAACGGGGGAGTGGCATCATAGGTTCATACTTGTGTAAAAGTCCTGGCCCCCTATATAGGCTGAGACTTTCGCACAGTCCTGTAGTAACTTTATGCATTGCACTGTACTGCTGTCACACAAAAAAACAAATTTCCTGGCATGCGTGAGTGATGATAAACCTGATTCTGATCTGGGTCTCTATTGTGGACTGAGAGTGGGAAGGGGGCAGGGAGAGGGGAATCCTGGCTGGGAAAACGGGAAGGGAGAGGGGAGGGAGCGGGAAGCACCAGAGAGATATTCTGTAATGATCAATAAACCAATTGTTTGAAATTAAATGACATAGCCTGGTGTCTCAGGGCTGGGTGTGTCTCTGTATTCCCAGATGCCTCGTTCTATCCTCAGTGCCCTACCATTCTCTGTGTAAGATCTACCCTGACTGGTCCTCCTAAAGTGCCTCCTTGCTGGCGGCAGTGGGTCGGAGAGATTGCGGGACAGGAGGTAGCGGTCCTCGACAATGCCTCGGACCCTTTGTCTACAATGGTCGCAGTGAACGCCACAAACCAGGAGAGCTTCTCGTCAACTTCTAAAGTTCTCCGTAAGGACTGTAAGGTGCCTTGCAGCTTCTGTAACACAATGATGGAGCCCGGCGGGACGCTGAGAGAACCTCTGGACCTGTTTGAATTGGGCCTCTGCCCCTTCTCTCTTCAGTCCTGACGAAGGGTTCTGGCCCGAAACGTTGACTCTTCGTTTCCACGGATGCTGCTGAGTCCCTCCAGCGTGTTGTGAGTGTTAATTCATCGGTTCTTGTACAAGGAAGCGTAAAAGGATCCACCAGAAACTTAGAGCCTCATTAGAAACATAGAAAACCTGAAAACATGGAAAACTGCTGTGCCGAACATGTATTTACTTTCGAAGTTACCTAGGGTTACCCATACCCTCTATTTTTCTAAGCTCCATGCATCTATTCAGGAGCCTCTTAAAAGACCCTATCGTATCCACCTCCACCGCCGTCGCCGGCAGCCCATTCCACTCTCTGCGTAAAAGAACTTACCCCTGACATCCCCTCTGTACCTATTTCCAGGCACCTTAAAACTGTGCCCTCTCGTGCTAGCCAAAGTAAATTCATTATCGCAGCACAAGTCTGTGTCACCACATACAACCCGAGATTCATTTTCTGGTGGGCATTCACAGTCAATACAAGAAACGCAATAGAACCAACAAAAGATCGCGCCACCCCCCCCCCCCACCCCCGCAAACTGGACAAACGACCAATGTGCAAAAGAAGAGCAAACTTTACAAATATAAAAAGAGAGAAAAATGCTAATAATAATATTAATTGTCCAGAATAGGGAACAGAGTAACAGGATACCATACAGTCGAGGGGTGAATTTGAAACATTTCAATATCTGGGATATCAGCAAACAAAAGAAAATAGATCATACTGTGAGAAAGGAAAATCTTCTGACAGAATTTACTTCAAGGCTTAAGGAAATCTACCAAATAGATTTTAACAGTAAATATATATCAGAGGCAAAAAGCACTTTCGTTACACCCATGTAATGCTCTGGTTTGTATTTTTTTTACTGTTCTGCATTTGGTTCTGTATAAGCTGCCTGTTTGAGTTACTGTTGAAGATAAGAGATAGGGGAATTGTGTGCTGTCCAGTGAGGGACGTTTAAGGGGAGGTTTCTCTGGTGAGGGGCACTAATGTGGGGCTTGGGGTCCTTTGTTAAGGAGAGGAAGAGGGTAGACGCCAGGGAGAAGAGGTCGTCGGATTCGAACTGGAGCGGGGCCATGATTCGACAAAGCCCGGGTTGATCGAAGGAGGATCAGTGAAGGGGAAACCGTGAGCTCCAACTTGAGCACATTGGACTGCTCCATTAAAATGGGCCCTTTTTCGCTCTTTCTTTAATAACTCTTCAGTCAAATGAAGAATTATAAAGCTAAATCCTTTAAATGTAAGCTGTGTACTGTCTGTAATTTCGTGGGCACTTATTTATAACAGGGTAATGAATCACGCACCATCCACACAAACAAGTGGTTTGTGGGTGGGCTCGCGCCTCCATCTCAGAGGTTTGGTGGGGCCAGAGATTGTCTTCCCTGGACTTACACTGCTGACAGACTGGAGTCTTTCACCTGTATTAATATCATCTTTTGGCACAATATCTTGGTCTGGAAAATTCACAGGGAAAAATAAGGACTGGAATGACGAGCTTTAGAAAACACAACATACACCCGAACACACGTAGGTTGGACAGAAGGAGGAAGAGGTATAACAGACACATAAAGGTTTACCCAACAGTTAGATAAAACTTCCAAAGATATATTTTCATCAACGAAAACAGGAATCTGCGCGCGACACAAAGATATGCATTTGTGATATAAGAAGGACACAACACTAAACCTAAATGAAAGCACAGCCCAAAAAACTGAAGAAATTATAACTACAGAAGAAAGACTTA